>NC_142352.1:15410037-15710870 GCF_059441175.1 Urocampus carinirostris
TTGGAATTAAAACATATTTTGTTGAAATATTTTTTTAATTAAGATAGAACCTTAGCAATTATAAAGAATTTAATTACAATAGCATTTTAATTAAAATATTGTGCCAAAGGCTTTTGATTACAAAAGACGATTTTTATTAATTAAATGTTTATTTTTTATTATTTGAATGTTGTTATATTAATTGATTAATTTGGTTTCCATAGCTAACAGCTAATCATTAGGCACAGTCAATTGGCTATTGTTAGATTATTAAAATGTGTCATTGTATGTTTTCACTATTGCATGAGTTTTCCAGCTATATCAGTTTTATTATTTAATCATCACATCATTAGTTTGATAATCGCATTATTCATTTAATTGTTAAAAGTGCAGTATATATTTGTACACATATTTGAAAGAAGTTTGATGTTTTAAAATGTTTTCTTGCATTTACATGGTTGGGTTGGGTTACTTTAACTTGATTACTTTAAATTACTTTTGGATTACTCCAATACCAAATATGCTAATAAAAGACAAAATAAACTAAATATGAATACAATTATGACTCACAACACGTGGTAAGCTTTCTCTCCTGGCTTTGATCTCTTTGATCTCCGGCAAAACTAACATAAAATGCGACAGAAACAAAATGAAAATAAATCCAAACAGCTTGCCAACATCATTTTTGCCATTGCATGTGTTCCGTCCCAAGCCTGCACAAAATTTAGTAATTTTATTCATATTTAGTTTCTTTTGTCTTTTACTAGCATATTTGGTATTGGAGTAATCCAAAAGTAATAGAAAGTAATTCAGTTAAAGTAACCCTACCCAACCCTGCTCATTTAGTACTTTCCCAGCAATGTTTCTAAGTGGTGTTTTGATGAGTCTCGCATAATCTTATCATGGGGTGGGCCTGTGGATCCCACAATCACTAGAGTCATACGGGCACCATTTCCTGTGGTGTGTCTTGGGCAGGTACAGCCTGGTGGCGCCGATCCCTCTCCAGGCCAACAAATGTTTCCACCCGGTCTCGGACCGGGGACCTTTCCCGTGTCAGGCGAATGTGCTAAGCACTGCATACAACCTTCAAAATCCAGCTGGGTCCAGTTTTAAGAAAGTTCTCTTGTACCCCCTTACTTTAACTCATTAGTATAACCATTCCATTTATGGAGGTACTCAAATACACCTAATTTTAACCCATTCCTTCCCAAAAATTATATCATTTAAAAACTTGATTTTCCGTAATGAAGGACTGGAGACACCTGAATATGATAAAAATGCTAGACGGATGGAAAAAAAGGTCAAACAAAACCAAACTGTGAACAACTCGTCTGAAGTACTCCACTACCTTGAAATGGTTCAGTCCATTTGATTCCTAAAACCAGACCTGAATCATTATCGTCTTGTCAATAAAACAGCTTGTGTTTGAGACCACTGAGGTAGATTATTTACTTTTTTTTTTTTTACTTATCTAAATGACTGGATTACCGTAAATTCCGGACTATAAGCCGCTCCTTTTTTTCCCAAATGTTCAACCCTGCGGCTTATTCAGTGATGCGGCCAATTTATGTAAATTTTCTAACGGCCGCCAGCGGCGCTCGAGTACAAAAGGTAAGATTTAGACTGGTGGAATATATGCGCCGAGGAAGACTGCAACTTCTTGGCTTGTGCATACAGTAAATTAAATTAGCGTAAACATACCCTCATCATGCAAAATGCAAAAAGAAGGGCACATGATTCAGCTTTCAAGCTAAAAGCAATCGAGCAGTCCGATAAAGAAGGAGCGAGCATGTTGCCAGCGTGTTTTGGAATAAGGGAGCGTGGGACGACGTCTATATGACACTGTTTCTTTCCGACACTGAGGAAGACGACTTTGACGGCTTCAGTTCTAAGGAGGAAGATGAGGACAGTTTACCGTGATTTTTACAAGTACGGTATGTTTTTTTAACAGACCCGTTTACTGTGTTGCGAGCGTGTTGCTAGTGTGTTGCTACCTGTCACAGGCACCGTTTGGGATGAAAGTTATTACTATTGTTTCGCACGCGGCCAGCTTTAGTGAAAGATTTCTCGCCGCTAGTCATGCCAAGAATTTGCGGTCTTCCTCGGCGCATATATTCCACCGGTCTAAATCTTACCTGTTGTACTTGAGTGCCGCTGGCGGCCGTTAGAAAAATTACATAAATTGGCCGCATCACTGAATAAGCCGCAGAGTTGAAAGTTTGGGGAAAAAGTAGCGGCTTATAGTCCGGAATTTACGGTACATAGAATGATAAAATAAATGTTGGCAGGTGTGTATATATGGTTTTTGCTGTTGTTCAGCCACCTTCGGTTTGTTTCCCCACTGTTTTCTTCTCTAGCCACTCATGTCGCTGAGTTCTGTGATTGACGATACTGACTTTTGACGAATTGTGCTTTGTTTTTGTAATGTTTTACTGGCCTTTTAACTACAACGACCTATAATGGTGAGGTAATACACAATGTCACTTTATGGTAAGATAAAAGAAAAAAATCATATTAGAAATGAAAATCGTACGATTGTTTTGAAATATTTAAGCAGAAATTCTTATCTAATATGATAAATGTATAGGTTGACAGATATTGAAATGTTTTCACACTGGCAAATAAATAGTCAAGAATTGATTTGACGTTACGTGATGGTGGGAAAAATATTTTGCTAGATTCCAAGCGACATTTAACATTTATTTTTACTCTGAACGTGCATCTTACCTTTTCTGATTTACTTGAAAGTGAAGCTTAATTTGCTTCCTTGCTTCTTCATTCAAATGAGCCCCTTTGGTGCCACTTCAAATATTTACCAGCCTTTCATTTTTAAGTTGCAGGCATCAAAAATATAATTCGCCCCGAAATGTAAGCCTCGAGTGGTTGTGCCAGATTACTCGATATTGAAGTTATTGTTGCTCTTTGTATAAAGATGTGAACCATTTTAAGGGCTTTAGATGTGTGCTTAAAAAAATAACTTTGTGTTTCTGTGTTTCAGGGAATTTATTTAATCATGTGCGTACATCTGTGCTCTTTGGTAAGATCCAAGTTGTTTTGTAGTAGTTACAGAAAGATGTTTTTTTTTAATAAAAAAATATTTTTAGAACAACCCTTCGACTATTACATGCAGGCAATAATCCAATTGAAAATGCGATTTCGGCAGTATTCCCATCATTGAAAGCCATGTAAATACAATACACTATCAGAACACTGGAGTGCTGGTTACTAGTAATGGGTCTCTAAACCATTATTTGGAAATTGCAAAAAATAACATACGTTTGGAACTGAAATAGTCAATTACCATGATAACATTGTATCGGTGTATTTTTGGTTTGTTTGTCACCTTCATTGAGAAAACTGTGCTTTTCAGTAAAAAATATGGATGTTTCCAAGAGACTCCAACATTTTTAACGGTACTGTCTATATCCGTGTGTATGTCAATTAGTAAAAATTTATTTATCGTTTACATATACGGTATGAAGGTTCAACCCTTGAGGGTAATTATACAAAAGTACAACCAAATTGGAGGGTTCCTACCTTTTAGATTAGAAAAAAACAATTTAGAGAGCAGCCGGCAAGCTGTACGCTAGCATCAGGTTTCCTCAAATTGAGCCAGGTCACTTTGATGGTCAAAATACAACCATTACGAATGTTGTGGTTCCCCAGGAGTTGTAGCTCCATGTCATCTGTTTCATGGTGTAATGGATCTGGAGTTGGTGAGCCACAGGCTTTGAAGGGGGTAGCTTGTGAGAGTTGGTTCAAAGCCTAGCCGCAGTAGACTGAACCTGCAGCCCCGATATTACTTTCTCTCCCGGCGCTGCCTCAGTATCTTACTGGTCCCGATAACAATCCACAGAGCACCCGATGGTGATCAGCCTTTCTATGAGCTCTTCTGACTTTCTTAAGGTTATGGATTTCAGGTATTAACAGCAAAAAACACCACACTGATGAAGAAAAAGGGATTTTTATACTTTTTGTTGTATCCCTTAACCACCAGGGATGTAGGGGTACCATTTTCTGTTGTGCGTCTTGGCCAAGTACTGCCTGGTGGTACCGACATATGTTTCCACCTGGTCTCAAACCGGGGACATTCCGAATGTAAAGCGTATGCGCTAACCACTGCACTACGGAAACATACATTATATACATTTGAAAACATAAGTTGATTCCGATGTTGTTTTGGTAATCTCTCTGTGTTTTTTTAAAACTTGCTGGCAGGGAAGACGAAAGCCTAGCACTCATAACAGTTTCCTAGGTTACAACATGGAGGGTGCCTTGCTTTCACTTGCAGAGCTCGATTGCCTTCGTGGCGGTGAGAATTTCACCAACACAAGCCACAAAACACCTTGCTTGGCACGATAAGGAGCATAACGTTCTCCCAACTGAAATTGCAGGAAAGGTTTTTTTCTTTTTTCGTAATGGAAAGAGTTTGATAAGTTAAACTAGGACACTTATTATCCAACGCATCCAACAGCTTGTCTCCCAGGGCCATCACCACCCTAAACAAGCGCACAAAACTGTGAAAACATGTCGTGCGACTTATTTTGGGTTTTTGTTGCTGCTAAGTGTTATTGCACTTCTTTTTGTTCTACTATTGCTAGGATGCACTATTCGTTTTCAATCACAAATACTGCACTATGATTAGAATTGAGGCCAGTCTCTAGGGACTACATTGTAAATATTTTCTTTCTGCATTTTGCCCTAATAATTCTATATATTTTTTCTCTATTTAAAGTCTTTGTTACCATGTTTAATTTTGTTGCATACAATGTAATACCACCTTGATATCACTGACAATAAAGATAATTCAATTTTTTTTTAAAAATGATTGAACGTCAAGTCATATTTGTTTGTGTAGCTCTCAATCACAAAATTCTCAAGTGCTACACAGAAGACCATTCCAATGACCAAAAAAAACATTGTGAAGAGAATATAAAGTTACATATCCAAGCTATGGCACATGGGCAGTTTGTTCCCAAATTCTTCAATTCAAAGGGCCAATAGAAGTTTCTAAGAACATTTGTTCTGAATGAGCTTCCATAATATCCATAATTGCATTATTATTGTAAAATAATTGTCATTATGGCAGAGCATTTTGTCCATCTCAAAAATTTCACATTTCATTAGAACATACTGGGTAGTTAGCGCTCAGCTGGGATGTAGTAATAATGTAGCAACATTTTGGAGCATTTGTAAGAACTAAGAGTGACCACTCTTACGCTATAAAGGATATTTGCTCAAGCTTGGTGATAGATGGGTAGATTACATAGATTTTAGATTGATGGGTAGATCTAGCGGAGTCAAGTTGTGTTATTTGAATAGCTTTTAAAAACAGGAAGTATCAAAGGCCTGTACAGACTACAGACTACCTGTTTGTAATGTATTGTATTACATGTATTGTACCAGGCTACAAGCCTGGTCATGCTGGAAAGGGGATTACCTCATGTGCAGTCCCTTCTCAAGGTTTCTTCATCATCTTCATCCTGAAGTTCTGAGTTATTCCTTGCCCTCATGAAGGTTTTAGATCAGGGGATGGTGTAATAATAGTCTGTGGTTTGCAATAATATGTGGTCTCTTCTGCAGCCCTTTGAGACTCCTCGTGACTAAGGGCTCTAAAAATAAATGACTCGACTTGACTTCTTGGCGGTTTATCTTCAGGCTGTTCTCATCCAGACAACAGGGATGAAGAGAACCACGGGCTTTCCAAGCTTCGTGTATCTGGATTGGCCAGGCGCCAAGCCTGTTGACCTCGGCCAGCCATCTTAGTCCTGGGCGCACACAATGAAATACATAAATCCTCTATCATGAAACATGACACATATGCAAATCATAAATTACAAATTGACAGTCCAGGGGTTCAAAACTTTATTATGCAGCTGATGAGTCTGGTAACTTCCTGTAAATGAATTGTGGGTATTTTAAGGTCAGTAGTTTGAAAAGGGTTAGGGTAAATGGAGTGGTGGCAGTTTAGTTCCTCTACATAGGCAGTAATAATATAAATATATGAATTACATTCCATCTTAAAAACGGTCACAAAAAGGTTGAAATCGTTATGACTTAAATAACAAAAAGTTCCTTTATCAGACAAAAGTCTTGTTTGTTTTTGTAATGAGGACTAATAAGGAGATATCCAGCAAAGCCTATTTAGCTATAAATATGTTGTCTCTTTACAATAGGAAAACAAGCAAAAAAGGGATTCATTATTTAATAGTTTTGAGCCCTACAGTGCTTGCGCAAGGCCGAAACTATAAACCATAGCAATAACAAGCAAATAATGACTTGATAGATTTTCTTTTGGCGACCTCAGACTTTGCACTTTATCACGGTCATTAACTGCATTTATACCGCGCATGATTTAGTTTTTGTTCATTAACGTGGTGTATGAAGGTAAATCATTTCACCTTTCTGCTTTTTAATAAAGGTGAAAAATCATGCTTGGGTTATAAAGCAAACAGGGTTTTTTCCCTCTAAATTATTGATTAGTCGCCTTTCCATGCAAAACAAAACAACATTATATACTGTAATGCAAATCCAAGAGAAATTGATACTCATTGGGTGAAAACTGAAATTAAAGAAAAAATTGGTCAATTAAAAAGTAATAACCAAATAAAAACCTTATTTTCAGTCTACAGGCCTTAAATCTATAGAAACAGAACCAGTGTTGTCAATAAAATCTTGTGAGACCCTGGTGGGTGGACAGTCTAAGGGTGTCCGGGGGCGTATATAGAAAAACAATACCATATAAAGTCTAATAAATGGAAAAATATTGAGTTGTCGCCTATAATATAAAGTATTCACATCTGAAATAAAATCTGTACACAACTGGAATATTGCACTTAAAACTAACAAGTCAATATTACAAGTGAAATACTTCATTTGTTATGGAAATGACGTCAAGTGTAAATCAAGTGAACAGTACAATGTAAAAACATTTAATAGTACTAAAATACAACAAAGTAAATAAAAAACTTCTTCAGTAAAATACTCATTCGGCAAATAATATACGTTTACTGCCAAAACTGCTTGAGAACCATATAAATAGTCAAGAACATCTAAAGAAAATGTCCTCATGCCTAGACAATAAAGAGTTAAAACACCATCTTAAAAATATATGCATTCATAACCATATATTCCTATTGTAATCTGATGTCATCCGCACCTGTATATAAGCCGCATGCGCCCACATTTAAAAAGATGTAACACAAACACAAAATTAACCCAGACCCGACTTTAAGTCCCGCGAACTGAATATCCTTCATTAAAGTACACAGCCCAAAAATCACAGCCGGCAAAATGAACGGAAAATGATACCGGTACTTAAGGTTTGATGCAGACCGGCAGAGTCCGGGTCCCGTTGAAAGTAATCCAAAGAAAAAAGTGTATATTTCCAAAGGTAAGGGTGGGAAAAATATATATCCACTATTGTCCGCCGTGTCCACAAACACTCACCTTTCCCGGTCCCCACTTCCCGTCAGCCCGCGTTTGTTCCGCCCCTTCTTTTTAATTCGCCCGTTTATATTTACAAAGAAAGACGGTACACAGAGAGAGTTTTCAAAGCTTTAATAATAATAATATAACTTTCATCCGCGCAGTTAATGGTAGCAACACGCCGTACTTGTAAAAATCAGGGTAAACCGTCCTCATCTTCCTCCTTAGAACTGAAGCCATCAAAGTTGTCTTCCTCAGTGTCGGAAAGAAACGTTGTCATAAAAACGTCGTCCCACGCTCCCGCAGCCGGACCCGCGCCGTCACTGTCGCTGGAACTCTCATCCACTCCTGATTCTGTGCCTTCCTCTCCGTTACGCAGCAGACCGGCTTTTCGGAACCCGTTGGTGATGGTGGATTTTTTGATGCTACCCCACGCTGTCAGTATCCACTGGCAGACTTGCGAAAACGTTACCTTTCGCATGCGGCCAGTTTTAGTGAAAGATTTCTCGCCGCTAGTCATGCCAAAAAGTTGCCGTCTTCCTCGGCACATATATTCCACCGGTCTAAATCTTACCTTTTGCACTCGAGCGCCGCTGGCGGCCGTTAGAGAAAATTGGCCGCATCACTGAATAAGCCGCAGGGTTGAAAGTTTGGGGAAAAAGTAGTGGCTTATAGTCCGGAATTTACGGTAATTCACTCGCTCATTCACGCCTCGGGAGAATTTGGACTGGCCAATCATGCATGTTTTTGGAATTTGGGAGGAAACTGGAGTGCCAGGAGGAAACCCATGCAGGCAAGGGGAGAACATGCAAAATCCACACGGGAGGTTGCGGTATCTGGACTTGAACCCTGAACCTCTGCATTGTGGGGCTGCAAACTAACAACCCAGCCGCCGTGCCGTCAAGCTGGAACCATGTAGTGGAAAATGCTCAAGCCAGTGAGTGCAAGCAAGGCCATAGTTGTCCTTTAATCCATATCTCCTCCCTTTTTCATCCAAAAAGTGTTGTTTTGTTTTTTTTTTTGTAGCAAGTCTCTGGTAGTAGAGCTCAAATCAACTTTGGTATCTGTTTGGTATTTTTCTTGTAAAAGTAAAAAGCACTTATCGAACTTTTTTAATGCCAATAAAATGATACAAGCCCCCTCAGGCCTTTAAACTAGTTGTAATCTGATGTTTCATCAGCAGAGTTGTGAAAATCTCAATTGACGGTTTGCTAAGTGCTGCTTTAATTAAACAATATGTTGTCACAACTAAGTCATTGTGCCGTGCGCGGCAACGAGGCTTTAATCACCTGTTTAATTTACAAGTGCATCCGAGTAAAAGCTGCTACCTTGTGACTTGTAAAGAACATAAAAAGCAACACGTGGTTCAGGAGGGCTGCAGAGGAATGGGAGGAATCTCATCAATAAAACACCTTTTCCGTGTGCTAAGTGATGAATGGAGCCCTTTTATTTTTGTGTATACGGCGTCCCCGCCTTACGGTGCTTTCACGTTACGGCAGATTCTACAATGTATGAAATGAACGACACTGTCACGAACCAGGACAGGAAACCCGAATGGAGAACCCAATCGCGTAACGTACTCACAGTTTATTAGGGAGAGGAGGAATGCGCGCACACTCGATCCAGGGATCGATGGTCGCGGAAGTGGATTGAAATCCGAACAAATGAGTTGTCAAAATCAAACAGATCAGGCCAAAAATAAAGCAAGATCAAACACAGGCAAATTCATAAAATTTAGCATTTCACACAGTTTCACAGGAGTCTTGCAGACGCTCTGACAACAAACGGCTCGAAGGACAGCATTTAAGTACTTCTAGGGAGAAATCTGTCAACGCGTTTCAGCCGGTGTCCATAGGCGGGGCATATTGGGCGCCGTGGCAACCGTGACAGAACCTGGCGCCACACGGCTGGGACCAATTGGGCGCCATGGCAACCATGACAGACACATTCTTTCAAATATACAAATGCTTATAATACTGAAACTTTGCATCCTTGTAGTGTTATGTCTCTAAGATGCCTGTCTGCCATTAGCTGATGTCATAAAAAATGTTAGTCTGCTATTGTTGTGTCACGTCTCATAAAGATACTGATTTCCCATTGGCTCAACTCACTCCCACAATGACCTTTTCTTCATTCAGTTCAGAGTCTCGGGTGCTTGGTAAAGACTGCAAGTCAGCGAGACAATACTGCATTTTTTGCTATGAGCTCAAAGGCTTGCATTGACGCTAAAGGAAGAAGCAAAAACATCACCATGGAAACAAAGCTTGTGACTCTCAAAAAAGATGAAAAAGACACACGCATCGCTGTCCTTGCTAAGTTGCATGGCCATATTTGCTCAACGACCGTGACTATTGTTAAAAAAAGGGGGCAATTTGAGTAACAAAGACTTCTTAGCGCATGCCAATCCTAGCCATCCATCCATTATCTGCACCACTTATACTGAGTAGGGTCGGGGGGTGCTGGAGCCCATCCCAGCTATCTTCGGGCAGTGGGCAGGGGACACCCTGAACTGGTTGTTATCCAGTCACAGGCCACACAGAGACAAATAACTCACTCACTCATTCACACCTAGGGACAATTTAGACCAGCCAATTAACCAAACATGCATGTTTTTGGGAATGTGGGAGGAAACCGGAGTTCCTGGAGGAAACCCATGCGAGCACGGGAAGAATATGCAAACTCCGCACAGGAAGGCTAGTCGCTGGTTTTGATCCCATGGCGTCAGAACTTTGCCATGGACGCGCTAACCACTCAACCGCCATGCCGCTCGTTTAACCGTATACATGTATATACACATAAATAGTACTTTGGACTATTTTTGCAATTTTTAAGTTGTTTATATCTTTATCTGGCGTACAAGGGGTTTGGAATACATTAACTTCCCATTATCATGGTTATATTAGCACAGTTACATAGTTTACAGTTATAAATGTTTTTTTTCTGTTACATGACTATTGTTTGGGACAGCACGGGGGGGGGGCAGTGGTTAGCGAGTGTGCGGCACAGTTTTGAGGTCATGAGATCGAACCTCCTGTGTGGAGTTTGCATGTTCTCCCCGTGCTTGCGTAGGCTTTGCTCCGGGCACTCCGTTTTCCTCCCACATTAAAAAAACACGCACGTCAGGTTAATAGGCCGGTCCAAATTGTCCCTAGGTGTGAATGAGCGAGTGAGTTGTCTTTCTCTGTGTGCCCTGCGACTGGCTGGCAACCAGTTCAGGGTGTCCCCTGCCCACTGAGGAAGATAGCTGGGATGGGCTCCAGCACCCCCGCGAACCTACTGAGGATAAGCGGTGCAGATAATGGATGTAACTATTGTTTGCTCTATATGAGTTGCCTGTAAGCTGTAACAACTTGTTTCGCACCTGCTGAGAATATCGTTTCAACAAAAGTGGCAGGAAAATAAATTTAATTTGCTTTAAGTTCTGCGTATAGGAGAAAGTGGGAGGCTATTTTACATATTTCTTCGTCCCATTCCTATTCAGGCATTCTGTATGATTTACATGTGTTCACCAAAAATATAACTGCCTAACATGAATACATAAATTAATGACATTAAATGAATGAATCATAGTTTTCAATTTCCTGCTATACAGCAATTTCACATTGTGATAGCCACCTGACAAAGAATACATGTCCCATGTATTGATTAAATCCAGCTAATAGAGCTTGACAAAAAGGTTTACAATTTTGTCTCTTTTATATTCTTCTCGGGCGGCACGATAACTGAATAGTTAGCACATCCACGGCATAGTTCTGAAGACATGAGTTAAAACCAATCTACGAGCGTTCCTGTGCGGGGTTTGCATGTTCTCCCCGTGCTTGCATGGGTTCCCTCCCACATTCTCAAAACATGAATTTCAGGTGAATTGTCCGGTCCAAATTATACCTAGGTATTTATGAGTGAGTGAGTTGTTGTGAATTGTCCATGTGCCCTGCGACTGGCTGACAATCAGTTCAGGGTGTCCCCTGCCCACTGCCCAAAGATAGCTGGGATGGGCTCCAGCACCCCTCCGACCCTACTCAGAATAAGCGGTGCAAATAATGGATGGATGGGTTCTTCTCAAAGTGCAACGTAGGTCTTTCAAGTAAACAAATCAGACGTGAGTGCATGAATAGACGGCGCGTGTCAGGATTTGAACTGCGGTTAATTGTAAATTGAGGGGAGTGGGTAAAACTCGCCTGTATTGAGTTTAAGGTAGTCCCATAAATCCCGAGCAACGAACAAGAGAGGTGTTCTTGTCTCCATGAAAAATGGGCTAGCTTTATGGCCGTCCCGAAGTTTGTTTATCGCTAACTTTGAAATACGTGAAGTCATGATGCTGTTGTGGCCTGAGCAGAATAAAAGGGGGAAATTGCAAAATTTACACTTTAATGTTGAAATATAGGAGGAGCATTAAGTGGAGACCGAATGGTCTACTGGTGCATCACGCTAATCCGAGTAAAACAATTTGCCAGTAGGAGTGGGAGGAAGACTGAAATATCGATTTAAGCGAGCTGTTTATGGTCCACGGAAATATACAGAAGATGTTTTCTCCTTTCATCGTATGCATTGTTTATGTATACCATTAATGCCTCTAACACTAATGTTACGTTCCAAAAAGACCCTGTGATAAACGAAATCTGTGAAGTAGAAACCTTTACTGTTTTACAATTATTATACGATCTCGTTCGTAAGTTAAATTTGTTCATAAGTTGCCCTAGTCCTTTGTATGTTTAAGGTTTTTATAAGTATGTTTATGGCTTGTATAAGTAACCTGTGTTGTTTTGTCCTAAAAAATAAACATTTCATAAAATAATATGCTCTATAAAGATAAATAAAGTTGAGTTCAACTTACTTTTGGGAGATGCGCTTCAAGATGTCCTCCTTGATGGTAAAAGGAGGCCGAAAAAAAGCGTTCTGACCATTTTCTCAACCGCATTAAGCTTTCTTATTCCACTTTCATTTCAAAAGAAACGTCTCGCCTCTTCTTTACACTTTACACCAACCATATTGAATGGATGCACCAGATATTAAACAATAAATACAGTCCATGTAGTACTATATGTTTACACACGAACTAGGAAGTAGAAGCCGGATTTGTCATGATTGGTAACTCTGGTCACCTGGAGCAATCATGTGGGCGCCTTCGGATTGGCTAACGCTTCGTTCTTTAGCGCGCTGCGCCCAGACTTCTTCGTCAGAGTATTACTGTTGTAACTCTGTGTGACTCTCCTGATTTCCCGTTCGTCAAAGTATTCTGCTTACCTGTTTCTGCCTGCCTCCGATCCGACCTGTTTTCCGTCCCACATTTCGATCTCTCCAGCCCCGGTAAACTCGACCTGCCTGACTTCCGCACTTCGATTGGCCACTTGATCCGAAGCTATCTCTCAGGCTCCGCTGCTGACGTCTGACGGCCATCACGTCTCCCGCAAGCCCTGAACGCTTCCTTAAATAAAGCACTGAAACGAATGCTCTGGGGTTTCCTGGTCTGTTCTGGTCTCTTGATAGGATTTCTTCTTCGAGGTGGATGCTGGGTGACCTCTCACAGCGCCATGCGGCGAAAAGAATCAATACAGTACTGTCCTGTACCCAGAAAAAGGTGCACACGAAAAGCAATCTCCGGATATTTTTCGACTTCCCCCAAAAAATGTTTGGATCTACCGTTTTACATAAATCGAATGGTCGTAAGTAGGGGAGCGTCTGTACTCTATTATACACTGAAACAAAAGAACAAAATCTCTTTACAGGCTAAAAGTAATACACGTTTTTTAAAATGTGTCTTTACAAATAACTACTGCGCTAACAAATAATAATAAGCACGGAGACTGTTTCGCCCACAGGCCTCCAATGTAGCAGGGTGCCCCCTAAGGACAGCTGAGGTGCCCCTTGACCAGTTCTGAAAATAGCTCACCAGAGCTGGTGCGTTGTAATTTTCTAGTAAAATGTATTTTCTTAGGGGTTGACCGAGTCCATCCAACATCACTTACAATAATTATCTTTGTAATAACATTCTAATAACATTCTAAGTTATTTTAGAAATTCATGTCAAACCCATAGCCCTTAGCACTAATTAATTGATTTTTCGGAGTATAAGTCACAGTTCTTTTCATAGTTTGGCCAGGATGTGCCTTTTAAAGGGTTCCTACAGCTGAAGTGAAATTAGTTTTAAGACATTTTACTGCCTTTTTAAATCAAAATAAAGAACAAGTCGACAAAAAAACCCAAAACAAAACAAACAAAGAAATATATATTTCTTCCACTTAGTATATAGTGCCTCGTACACATTACCTGGCACAGCTTTTAGCCACGGTGAAAAACGTTCGCCGTACAGTTACTTCTCATTAAAACTACACTTTTCCACTGTCCAAAGTGAACGTCTCTGTCTGAAGCAGTTATGTGTATATTGGGTAGACGTAAGACATGATTCTGCTCTGAAAGGCCCGACTGAAACCACATTAATAGTTCCTCTCTTGTGGTAACACAATGTTGCCACAAAAGAAAATTGGTAAACTATTAAAAAAGACAATTGATATATGTTACAAAATATTTTTATTTCAAATGAATTTTAATTTTATGAAGACTTTCATTAATTGGATTCAAGACATTTTAATGCCTTATTTTTAGAATAGTGAATTTAATGCATTTTAAGACTTTTCAAGGATCCGCTGAAACCGCATCACCATTTTAAAAGTTCTTCTCTTGTGGTAATGCAATGTTGCCACAAAAGTTAATCGGTAAACTATTAAAAAAGACAATTGACATATTTTACCAAATATTTTTTATTTCAAATGAATTTTAATTTTATGAAGACTTTCATTAATTGGATTTAAGACATTTTAATGCCTTATTTTTAGAATAGTGAATTTAATGAATTGTAATACTTTTCAAGGAATAACAAGTTAATTATGTTTGAAATTGTGTCCACGTTATCTTATAGTTGAGTTTAAAAATGTTAATGCCGGTATATCATTTCACATGTCATTTTCACACTAAACTGGGCGCTCAAAGCCTGTGTTGATAATTTCAACCTTGCTGTGTCGTGCCAAAAAATGACCTTCCACGTGAAATGCCCCCTCCCTCGCATACATCACTTGCGCAAACAGCACTAAAATGACTTTGTTGGAGACCCCTGGGTTAGCCAATCCAAATGCAGAACACAATGCACAATTAACCTATGAAAGATAAAAAGTGTTATAGTGAGGGAATACTGTATACATAATTTAGGTACAGGTGGCCACTCTACGGCTTCTCCCTCAAGTTTGCATCTCTAGGGATAAAACGCTGTGCCATTTCCTGAGAATTAATAAAAAAATAATGCTAATTATGGTATAATGATAATAAAAAAATCACACTAATATTGCAATGATAAACAATAATATGATAATAATAGTTCACAACTATTCTCAAATGGCATTATAGCATGACCGGCATTAAGTGACAGGAGGCCATAAATCAAAGCCAACTATCGTCGTCTTTAACCGAGCATGACAGGTATACTCAAACGGCAACAAGGAATGGGAGCCCTTTGCCTCCATGTTCAAGAAGTAATAATGCGTTCATTACTCACGCAGGGTGGGGAGGCGTGTAGCTTCTCTCAACGCTTGTCACGCATGAAATCTTTTAAGTGTTAATTGCACCTTGTTTGCAGACGTGAGGCTATGTAAAATGTCGCCCAGCGCCAAATTCAACAGTGTCAAGATTGCACTCGTTTTTATTCAATGTGGTACAATGGCCCCCCAGGATACAGTGTTAATCTGTTTGGAGGTCGGGATCACAAAGTGAAATTATCATATAGTGGGGGACAGATAGCAATGGTAACGTGTGTCTAGGGCGTTCTGAACCCCTGATTCCCCAGGATAGAAACATCCATCCATCCATTATCTGCACCGCTTATCCTCAGTAGGGTCGCGGGGGTGCTGGAGCCCATCCCAGCTGTCTTCGGGCAGTGGGCAGGGGACACCCTGAACTGGCTGCCAGGCAGTCCAAGGGCACACGGAGACAGACAATCCGCTTGATCATTCACACCTAGGGACAATTTGGACCGGCCAATTAACCTGATAATGCATGTTTTTGGAAAGTGGGAGGAAACCAGGGGCCCGGAGGAAACCCACGCAGGCACAGGGAGAACATTCAAAATCCACACAGGAAGGCTGGTAGCTGGATCTGAACCCATGACCTCAGAACTGTGCCGCCGTGCTGCTCTGGAAAGAAACATTAAATAAAAAATGTTCATAGTAAGTATTATGGGTAATATACACGCATCAAGTCAAGTCAAGTCAAGTCATTTTTATTTGTATAGCCCTAAATCACGAAGAGTCTCAAAGGGCTTCACAGATTGTTACACTATATTACACAAACTATTTTCAACCGACAAGAGGAGTAGGTTATTCGTATGCAATGGAGTAGAAGTGAGTTTTAAGTTTAGATTTAAACATTTCCACTGAGGTTGCAGATCGAATCTCAGGGGGAAGAGCATTCCACAGCACCGGTGCCCGGATGGAGAACGGTCTCGAACCAGCAGAAGACTTCTTTGCTCTCGGGATCATCAGAAGACCAGCACTCTCAGATCGTAGGCTTCGGACCGGGACATAGTGGCAGATCAGATCTGAAAGATAAGAGGGAGCAAGTCCATGTATGATTTTAATCAGAATAAATAACATTCTAAATACACATATAAGGAATTTTTTTTTTTTTTTTACCTTTCGTGTGACTTGGTGACTTCAGCTGGTTGAGTAGAGTAACAGGTGTTTGCAAAGGTGGGAGTTGACAACGGATTAAAATAAAAAGTGTTTTTGATACTTCCCCCTGCGATGATTGTGAGGCCCTAAGAAGACTTTGTTGCATTGATAGCCTCCTTGTTCTTAACAAGCTTTCATGGCCCGGAGGTGCCGGGTCGCTAAAAGATTGAATTGGGCTACTGGGAGTGGTCAGTGGTCGGAAGTTGGAGTACCCAACTTGGCCACCAGAGGACGTAAGAGACAGCACAAAAGCAGACCACACTGAAGCAGACTAAATGTAAATAAATGTAAATGGACTGCATTTATATAGGGCTTTTCAAGTCAATGAAGAACCTCCCAAGGCGCTTTACAATGTGCTTCACACTTACACAAACTAACCGAGCGTCAGCCATGCAAGTCAATTATCTGCTCATCGGGGGTATGAGGGATTCAGTGTCTTGCCAAGGACACTTCAACATATAAAGCAGACCACACAAAAGCGGATGATTGTTGATTTTGTTGGTATTTTCTGAGGGTATCTTGACCCAAAAACTAGCTAAAAACATTTGCAGAGGCCTAAAGTACAACTGAGCAAATTTTCTCGAAAATTCCTTCAGCTGTTTTAAAACATATAAAACACACACACACACACACACACACACACACACACACACACACACACACACACACACACACACACACACACACACACACACACACACACACACACACACACACACACACACACACACACACACAATTCAGGATTTATAAAGTGGTTTAGATAGAAGTTTAGATGGATTTGACAGATAGATGTTCTCATCGTTGATTGGTTATGGCCCTATTCCTTAGCGGTGATAACAATACATCTTCCTTCTTCATCCTTCTTGATAATCCCAAACTCTGTTTGAATGGTCATCATGTTTTTGCCTCTCCCTTTGTCATGGACCCATAACAAATACATTCAGTCAAAAAATATACAATATTACTGTATATCGCCTACTCGCAAAGTCTTTAAAAAGCACTCGAGATTATGAACTGAATCAAGACAAAAGCCTTGTGGGAGGTAGTTCAGCTAAAAGCATATCAGTATTTTCATGATGCTTTGACGCAAACCAATAGCAGATCAGCATTTTATATAACATCGACCAATAGCAGACGTCAATAGTCATACACATTAATGCTACAACAGTTAAACTTACACGTTTTTGGGTAGGCATGCGAATAAACTTGTTGTTGAAAATGCTGGTCTACTAGTGATCTCAAGAGCCAAGAAGAACTGCAGGTTTAAAAGCGTTCTCCATTCGGGCCCTGATGTTGTGGAATGCTCTGCCCTCTGAGATTCCATCTGCAACCTCAGTGGAACTGTTTAAATCTAGGCTTAAAACACACTTCTATTCCATAGGTCATGTTGAGGTTTTTTTTTAGTTTAGTTTTGTATATTGCATTATTTTGGCTTTATTATTGTACTGTTCTCAGCTCAGGGATGCTGCTGGAAATGTGAATTTCCCTTCGGGGATGAATAAAGTATCTATCTATCTATCTATCTATCTATGACAGTCAGTGGTTTGCAATAGTCTGTGGTCTGTGCAGCCCTTTGAGACTCCTTGTGATAAAGGGCGTCACAAATAAACATGACTTGACTTGACATGTCGTATAATGGGTAAAATACTGGAAAGAGGGGCCAAAAAACATCTTGAATCACGAAAATGTCCACTTCATTTCGAAATCATCCAATTTTACAACATGTATTTGTGTTACAAAATAAATACTTCCTCATTCACTCTTCAGATTTACATCTGAAGTCGAAAACGAGCTTTCCAGAGTGCACAGGTTAATTTAGTTTCCTATCAAAACGGAACTGCCTTAGTCTTTAACATTTCATCCAAGGGGAGTTATTTTTCAAGAAGCCAAAAGGGTGTGGGAAGGGTAATAAATCCACAGCCGGAATCTCCAGAGCCTCGCGGAGGTTTTGACACGTGCTAAAAAAGCCGGGCCCTCGGCTACCTCGTCGAAGAATATAGTGGCGACGTATACTGCTCACCTGAATAATGCACAAGGTGAAAGGGTCAGAAAGGAATTTCCATTTCTATAAAATGCAAAAAGAGACGGGGCCGGCGGAGGTCTAATGCAGATATTTTTATTCGGAACAGAACGGAAACGCGCTAATTACTAATATGTGATCTCTGTGACGTACCGACTGATTCACATTCAACAGCAGCAATATTATAAACAATATTTGAGAACAACTTAATTTATTCGTATCTGTGTCTGTATTACCTAAAACACACAACAGTGGGACATTAATACCCATATCTTCTGTAAATTATAGCTAGAAGGCAATTTGCTTTATTTTATATGAAAAATGCGTGTCCAGCAAGGTGACAGTTTTTGCAGACTATGCAGAATACCATGAAATAAGTCAAAGTAAATCTGAAGCTAGCTAACTAGATCGGGTGACTTGAGTTGGACATATTTATGTATCCATGAAAGTAGAACATATTCTTACAAAGTCCAGTACTGTATATTAAAAACATTAATTATTAGGATAATAATCTGTTTATATTCTACCTCAAACGTAAATTTGGTTTTGCTATCTTTGTGCAAAGACCTCCTCCTTTTTTAAATTTAAGTGACTGTCACGGTTGACCTGGCGTCCAATTGGCCCCGCCCGTGTGGCGCCAGCTGTGGCTTGTTGACAGATTGGCTTCCCTTCTATTTAAGCTCAGTGCTCTCACTCACCCTTTGTCAGTCCGTTATCGAACCTCTGAACCCGCAAGACGTGGATTTTGACTCGGTCCTGCTTGTGTTTCCTGTGAGAAATGTCACGCATTTGGGTTCTCTTCCTGTTCCGGTTCTTGACAGTGACAAGCATTTTCTAAAACAACAACAACTACTACTATTGATGGTCAAAGTCTGATACATATCCAAAACCTGATAAAAGTAATAATAAAATAAAATAATGAGGTACATATTGTCAGTGTCCGATTATGTAAATGCACACTAATCCTATTGAGGTCTTAGTCTGACCGCGAGTTTTCTCATCGCGATGTTTTTATTGTTCCTTTCATTTACGATTATGCGTGACTGTCTAGAGAGTCAAGTAATCGGTCATGATTTCTGATCGCTCGTCCCGGCTACTCGACCCGTGTTTGCCCACCGACCATGCTCTGATCTTCCGTCCCGGCAACTTGATTCGTTTCTTCCCATCGACCACACTCCGATCCAAAGAGCTCCTTGCTCCTCCTGCCTAGCGATCGCCGGATTGCTGGCACTTGCTTCCCCATACCTGACTTCTCAGCTTCCGCAATAACGTTTGTTGTGAAACGTTACGCCTTTGGGTATACCATCTGTTCTAGTTCTGACAATACTGAATGTTTTCATACAGCACTTCGAGTGGATTTTATTGCTTTACAAAAATGTTTGAATTGATTTAAATATGTAAACAAAGTCACCGGCTACTACTGGCCACTTTTCAAATAAGGGGACTGATGGATTGATTACAAGTTCGTAGGGTTCTGTAATCCTAATCTGTGGACACACAGCTCAACTAATAGTTTTTAATATTATTTCTTAGGTTCTCTTGTTAATTTTCATGAAATGGCAGGAGATATTTTGGTCCCAGAAGAACATATTTCCATAAGATTGAAAGCTGAACATGTTGATTGATTTTGCACCCATCTGATCGACAGCATGGTTGTGGGTGGAGGAAGTGAGAGAATGTTGGGCGGCGGCGGGTCAGGGTTTGTGCCGGCGTAGCAAAAACATTTCTCTATACCTTGAGTGTTAGTCAGTCATTATATTCCAGAAATGTGCATGTAGCTGATGAACAGCAAGATTTAGTTAAGCCTTTTTCATATTTTTAAGATCAGTAAAAATAAATTGAAGGAAGACTCAAGGAAAAGGTGTATTCTACTCTATGCAGTCCAATACAAAAAATTCTCAAGTTTTGCATTGTTAGGTGGACTAAAAGGCCACTTAAGTATAGCGAACCCCCACGATTCGTTACTTAACTGTTAGGACTAAGATTTTTTGGTACATCAACAACAAATTATTTTACGTGGCCAAAAACATCTAAACTTTAAACTATGCAGTTTAATTTCATATGTGGAGTTTCATTTCTAAGATACCTGTCTGCTATTGGTCAATGGCATACAAAATACTGGTCATGAAAATGTAAATATTCTATTAGTGTGTCTGTTTACCCAGTTCAGAATATCGTGTGATTCATAGAATTTTCAAGATGGTGATAGAATACTGTATTTTTTGTTCTGTATCTATTCGCTATGGGTCCGAAGGCATTCAGCGATGCTAAAAGAGAGAAGCACAAAACATGATTATCATGGAAAGGAAGCTTGCGATCGCCAAGAAATGCAAAGAAACTACCTGAACCACTTCCCTTGCTAAGTTGCATGGCCATAACCAATCGACGATGGAGACTATTATTAAAAATAAGGAGTCACGTCACTTCAAAGGTAAATAGAATGTCATCCTTTACATGTATACAGAGATCCCTCGGTTTTCACGATTAGTGGGGACCGAAACCCCCCCAGCGAAAAGTGAAAATCTGCACCTACATTAAAGCCCTCAAAGGTCATACTTAGCTCGAGAGGACACATACTTGCAGTCAAATGGATGTTTTTTTTTGTCAATAAACAAAAGTAAAATGGAATTGGAAGGCTTTTGCTTTCAGAGTAATATATCAATTTAGAGAGCGGCTGGCTATCTGCGCGCTAGCATCGGGTGTACTCAATTTGAGTTAAGTCTCCGCAATGATTAAAATAAGAGTCCTTAATGTAGACGTTTTCCACAAATTGTAGTTCCAAGTCATCCATTTCATGGTTATTGGATCTGCAGGGATCTTTAGTTTTTAGCCATACTGTAGCACTGGCGGCATTAGCTAAGGAGGTAGGGCGCTCGTCCGTGTTATATGTCGAAGTGTCCTTGGGCAAGACACTGAATCCTTAATGCCCCCAATAAGCCTTGCATGGCTGACTCCCTATTGGTGTGTGAGTGTGTGTGTGAATGGGTAAGTGTGAAGCACATTGTAAAGCACTTTGGGAGGTCTTCATTGACTTGAAAAGCGCTACATAAATGCAGACCATTTACCATTTACTTGGCCACACCTTCAGCCTCGCTATTTATTTCTCTCTCGATGCCGCCTCATTCGATATCTGGACCCGATAACAATCCACGGAGCACCTGGTGTTTATCAAAATTTCTTTGCACTCTTCTGACTTTGCTCAGAGTTCGATTTAATTGATTACTTTCTTTTCAATTTAATGAGCCGCTAAAAGCTTGCGGCCGCTATCTTACCCAGTTTGGTTTGATTCAGAGATGTTGAATACGCATGCCCAACCTGACAGCATACAGCAGCCTATTGCAGTTGCGCACGTAAACGGTCACGCCAACCCAATACACACACACACACACATACACACACACACACAATCTGCCCCATCCCGCATTTGCTGTGTGCTCTCTCTGACCCTATTGAACAATATCAATTACAATTAAGACAGTTCAATTCAAAATCTGCGAGGGAGTAACTGAAGCTCGTAGTAGCAAGGGGTCCCTGTACATGTTATTTAATCATATACATGTATTTTACGCATTAAATAGTATTTACTAAAGACTATTTTGTTATTTCAATGTATTTATCTGGTGTAGAAGGGCTTCCTTTTTAATTTTCCATGGGTTTCTGTTTCCCGCTATACAGCAATTTAACTTTACGAGCTACATCTCAGAATGTAATATCCTGGGGGTTTACTGTACAAAATCAATAAGCCAACTACTATACTTCGATTGCATGATCTCCAATGTCTGCTCTCATCCAACCGTTGTCATCTGCAGACTCGTACCGAATGTCGCATGGCCCAAAACATGCATTCCAGCTTTCAGCGATAGCAGGAAGCTCCACAAAGGCAATACAAAGATATGGTGAAGGATATTGCAGCAGATTCTCTGGAGGGCGGTTCACCGTTGCCGTGCAGGATATAACCCCATTGGAGTCGTAGTTATAAGATCAAATAATTCTGACGCTGTTTTTCATCGCAAAGAGAAATATAATCATGAGGAGTAAGCGGCAAAACTGACAAGTTCAAGGCAATGCGGTTGACATACGGGCTTCATTATTTAAACACTGCACGTTTGTAATTTCATTTTTCAAATGACTTCACACTGAGCCAAATCAGATGTTCTCCAAAGTGTATGATAATATTAAGACTGACCTTGAAGTTCCTTCGGAGCGTTTAAGCAACCCCAAGGTGGCCATTATTGTGATGAATATTCGCCAGTGCCGACAAAATAACGGCTTATTTATTTACCCGGCGAGAGGAACATTGCTACCTCGCGATGACCTCCATGCTGGGCTTTTTTTCTCCATTTGTCTTCTTGTACCTCCTCCGGTGGCCATATGGCTGTGGCGATTTCAAATACATTACTCAGGTTTTTGCTCAAGAGCATACTTTTATATTGGACCATATAATATTAATTTCCATGTTTGCATAGTGTTACTGTTTTGTAAAAAAAAACACATTGAAAAACACAATTATTCCTTACAAAATGTTTTATTTAATGAAAACAATATATTCATTTCGAGAGATTTACAAGCAAAATCTCTTTAAATCGTTTTAAAAAAATATTGAGGGCTAATTTACATGATGAACGGAAAGAAAGATGCAATTCATACACAGTAGGATTATAGATATTATTTGCAATATTCCATTATTTTTTCAGACTCATCAAACAGCATACAACATAAAACACAAACATAGATATACTTCACATGAATCAATATTCACATTAAACGAATAATGTAGTTCCAACACCTCGGAATACTTACACTTTGTCACGTAAGACCTTTTTCCTTTCCCTTTTTATTAATTTTGTTTCTGCTGCGAGTATTGCATTACATAAACCACCCTGAACTGCAAACAGAGGTACAAGGAAAAACATTTCCTTTTTTTACAGAAAGTAACCAGACTCTCTGTATAATAAAGATTTAAACGATTTTAACTTTACGAGCTACACCTCAGAATGTAATATCCTGGGGGTTTACTGTACAAAATCAATAAGCCAACTACTATACTTCGATTGCATGATCTCCAATGTCTGCTCTCGTCCAACTGTTGTCATCTGCAGACTGTCGCCGAATGTCGCATGGCCCAAAACATGCATTCCAGCTTAGGCAAAATGACATCTGAGCCCTTAAGTGTTACCTGTGGTGTTCCGCAGGGTTCAGTGCTTGGCCCCCTTCTCTTCAGCATTTACATGCTTCCATTAGGGGATATTATTCGCAAGTATAATATCAGTTTCCGTTGCTACGCAGATGACACTCAACTATATCTCCCGATGGAGGAATCTGCCACACTAAACTGCAAATTTGGAGGCCTGCCTCACTGAGATAAAAGAGTGGATGTCACTCAATTTCTTGCGTCTTAACTCTGAAAAGACCAAAATGTTAGTTATTGGTCCATCTAAATGTCGCGACTTATTCTCTAAAACTGCTGTGAACATTGACAAATGTCACATCACACAGAGTGACTCACTTAAAAATTTAGGTGTCAGATTTGACCCCGATCTGTCCTTTCAAACACATGTGAAGAAAATTACTAGAACCGCTTTCTTCCATCTTCGTAACATTGCTAAAATTCGTCCTATACTGTCTCAGTCGGATGCTGAGATGATAATTCACGCATTTGTTACCTCCCGTCTTGATTACTGTAATGCACTACTCTCCGGTCTTCCGATGACCAGACTCAAGAGTCTTCAGCTGGTACAAAATGCCGCAGCGAAGCTTTTAACTAGGACAAAAAAGTCCGATCACATCACCCCGATTTTAGCTAACCTGCATTGGCTCCCTGTTAGCCTAAGATGTGATTTCAAGGTTCTCTTATTATTATACAAAATCATACATGGACTTTCCCCCTCATATCTTTCACTTTATCTGATTTCCCCCTATGTTCCGGCCCGTAGCCTTCGTTCTAAGAGTGCCGGTCTTCTGGTGATCCCAAGAGCCAAGAAGTGCTCCGTTGGTTCGAGAGCGTTCTCCATCCGGGCACCGGTGTTTAGGAATGCTCTTCCCCCTCAGATCCGATCTGCAACCTCAGTGGAAATGTTTAAATCTAAGCTTAAAACTCACTTCTACTCTATAGCATATGAATAACCTAAACTGCTCATGTGTAATAACCTGTGAAGCCCTTTGAGACTCTTTTTGATAAAAATGACTTGACTTGATTTAAACCCCAGAGTGCATATTTTAATCAAAATATCAATGATTTACATCTGTGTGTTCATAAATCATGCCAGAGATTTATTTCATTGTGTCCGAATGAAATCCGCTCATTAATCAATCAATTGGAGAACTTAATTTTGAAAAGTGTCAACAGGAAACTTTAACAGGTCCCAGGACATACCTCTGGTGATGGATGACATCACCTGCATTTAAAAGGGCAGGCATAACGCCTGCTCTTCCTCTTTCTTCCAGCACAGCAAGCCCCTCGACCACCATGGCTGGTTTTGTTCCCTGGGGAAGGAGGCCTGGCAAACTCCAACAACAAGGCTTAGATTGCCCATGGTTCGCTCCCTCCCTCTCAATCAGCTAAAAACAGCAGCCGATGGAGTCAACATCGGGAGACATCTTATTTTCCATGGGGTCCGAGCGGGGCCCCTCCCCCACGTGACGCTTCCTCTGACGAAAGAAAACACGAGAAAATTATTTTGCAAAATAATGTTTTGGTGATGAGAAAAATAATTTAGTTCTGAAACGCAATGGAATAAAGGTAGGTCATTTAAATGAGTTAATTTTTGAAAATAGGGCTTATTGGTCCGTATTTCCAATCGCTATGTCTCGGGTATTATTTTAATGTTACCCCTGCGAAAACAAGGGATTACTGTATAACTAACTTTGTTAGGATCCGTTATTATCAGCAAAAAAGGGAATAAATGCACTAAATTACAATTCTCAACGCTATTTGTCAGATTCATAGTTTTTCTACCGGGTTGGGCTGCAGTAGCCAAGATGGTTGCTCATCTTTTTCAGCTATTTTCAGCTGTGTTTCGCAGAGTTGGGTAGGGTTACTTTAACTTGATTACTTTCAATTACTTTTGGATTACTCCAATACCAAATATGCTAATAAAAGACAAAATAAACTAAATATGAATAAAATTATGACTCACAACATGTGGTAAGCTTTCTCTCCTGGCTTTGATCTCTTTGATCTCTTTGATGTCCAGCAAAACTAACATAAAATGCGACAGAAACAAAATTAAAATAAATCCAAACAGCTTGCCAGCCCTGTGTGTTTGGGTTTGTCAAAGTTGCCATTTTTCGTGCAAATACTGAAGCAAAAATCACTTCAATTATTTTTGTTTGAACACTGATTTGTTTGAATTCGTAGTACTTTGAGTTCCAAAGCATCACTGAATTTTTGTGTATTTTAATGGCCTTAGTTGGCTCATATATTGCCCAAATTCTGGGTTTGGTTGGGTTCTTACATGCATGTAGAAGCACTCCCTGCCTCTTATCTGAAAGCCTCTCCCAATTGGGCTTTCAAATGTTAAACACACTGAAAATAAACACAAAAGCATGACATTCAGCTGTCAGGGTACTGTAAATGAGAATGAACAGTTTTCTAGTAGCAAGACACACTTGACTAGCGTGTTATTTTTCACATGTGACTCATGGCAGTCCTGTGTTCTAATCTATAGCTTCTTAGAGGAAAACGGGATGAGCGGAGGATTGCAAAGCATATTTCAAAAGCGCAGGCCCAGATAAAAACTCTTTAACATTCCTTTGCTCACTTCCATCCCCCAGCAGTGTGTATCAATCATTCTCTAATATTCCCAGCATGTCTTGGGGGTCTCTCTGTTAAGGCCCCTAGAGCCCAGCTTATGGCATCCCTCAGATCTTTCCCTCTTTCATGTGAACGCTCGCTGGGATTCAACATTTCTGAACAGTGCTGAGATTTAAGGTCTTCTTTTGGCATAATGTTTGCCTATCTCTTGCGCGTGCTGAAAATACCCGGTTTATTTGAGAAAAATAGATGCCATAAATTAGTTTTACAGAAACGTGTTTCAGAAAATGATTCAGGGGTTGGTCAAGAGGTGTGAGAGGATGCTGATATCGTTACACTTGAACTCTTTCTGTGTTTTGAGAATTTTTTCGGGGCGGGGCTTTACTTTTGGGCTTAATCTGGGCCAAACTAGTCCCTTATTTGGTCAAAATTGGTTTGTGTTCTCCCTATCCATTGGAGTCAAAATTCAGTCCCAAAAAGTTGTTTATAATCAGCAGTGCTATGAAATATTATGAACCTTCTGCAGTTTTGGATCGTTGTGCTGCTGCACAATCCAAGAGTGCTTGATTTTTAGGGCATAAACTGATGGATGTATGTTCATCTTCACGTTCTTCTGGTAAACGCCAGAATTCATTATTCCGTCAACCATAGAAAGTTGTCTTGGTCCTAAGGTGAGTGGCTAGAAAAAACCCAAACTGAAGGATCTGCAGTGGTCATGTAAAAGTCTGGATTTAAACCAAATTGAGATGCGGTGGTGTGACCTTAAACGGGCAGTTGAGACTAGAAAAAACCTCCAATGTAGCAGATTTGAAACTATTTTGAAAAGAAAAGTGGTCCAAAAAGACTCACGACCAATTAGCGTAAAAAATTGATTTCTGTTATTGTTACCAAAGGTGGCCGAACTCACTATTGTGTTCAAGGGGCAATTACTTGATTTTTTTGTGCCTTAATAAATGAAATCAACATTCCAAAACAGCATTTTGTATTTCCATGGGTTGTCATTGAGTGATATTAACATTGGTTTGATAAATATGCAAAAAACACAGAAATCATGAAGGGGCCAATACTTTCTATGGCATAATAGTATTAATCACAGAAAATGCTCATAAAAAAATCTCAAACTCAGCCAATGGCTCCCCGTATTAATGATTGCAATTTCTCTTCTTAACCAATTATAAACCTTACAAATACAATGCATCACCTATTTACTCACAACAAGATGGACAATAAAAAATACCACGACAATATAGGCAATCTACGATGATGTTTTCATCTGCCACCAGTGACTGAGACAATCTGTATTTGAGCCGAAATGGGCAGGTAGAGATCAGTCTAACGAAATAAGTTGAAAAAAATGTTTTTTTACCGTACAAAAATTTGTTATACGGCATACACAATTTAAAAAAACGTATACAATATGGTAAAAACGTATACATTGACTGGCGCTCCTCTAGCACAGGTTCTTAGCACCCTTAATAAACTTCTAAGTTTGCATTTCTCATTCCCGGGATCGATAGCGCACCCGCAACCGAACTTATCACGGCAAGCCTTTGCTAGGCTATTTGACCGACCTTTGGTAACCTTGAGGTGATCTCTGCTCACTAGGATCCCCGTTCCTGATCAATAAGCAATCAGGGGACCGCAGTGCAAGCGCAGGGCCAACAAAAGTGTTTACGAAGCAAGCAATCAGCTTTGCAAATCACTCTTTTATTTGCTGTCATATAACCTTACCTTCACCCATATCAAAGCGCAAGACCCGCGCCATAATTTCCCCTTGCTTAGGAAGTAATTGACCTTAACGCGCATTAGGCATCTTTACTGACCAAGGGGACATTCGCCGTGTTTGTAACCTGGCCCTAATGGATGCCGCTGCATCTTTAAAACGACATAGAGGACTTGTAAAGTAAAAACCAGACTATAAGCTGCTACTTTATCCTCAAGTTTTGAACCATGAGACTTATACAAGAAAACAGACGATTTATGGATCGAGTAAAACGGTATAAAATCCAGATAGCCACAGAAACATAAACCAAGCGCAATATATCATTGATAATCATTTATATGATACTTAACCTCCTAACATACACACAAACAAAGGGATATCAATTGAATGGGTCTTAAACATTGATAAACATTGCTGGTTGTGGCCTGTTGGTGCCACGTTTATTTTATTTGTGTCTTTAACTCTTTGAAATAAAAAAAATGAAAAGGGGTAATCAAGAGGTTAAGCAAGAAAAATCCCATTTGTCTCCCTGAACATATTTTTTTGCTTTGCAATTTTATGAAATAATTGTGAAAAAAACAAACAAAAATATAGGGAGTAACATAATTTCTAGTTGACAGCTTCCTTCCCCAAAATCTTGACCAATGCAGCAGGTTCTAGATTAGACTTGGGCCTGATTCCCCCTCCGCATCATATGCATCAATATCAGTCATTCTTAACTATCCATTGCCATTTATATCAACCCCAAGCACACAGTCTTGCATTCATTAATTTAACCAACCTCACATCCAGAGCACGTTCCACCCTATCCATCCAACCCTATTTGTGCCTTCCTTAGTAAATACTGTATTTAAAATCGCTATCCAACTAAATGATAGTCACTATTTGGAAAGGTGTTCCGATCTGAAAATACTTGCATGAACAACTTTGAGAAGAGAATAACACCGCGCTGCTAAAAACAGCGTCATGTGTGTGAGGGCAAGTTGCCGGTGACGTTCTGCAACCAAAGGCGTCAACGCCAAATTCCCCACGCTGTTGGCGTCAGGTGTGCACCAGGCCTAACACATGCTTTGCATGCAAGTTTAGGCATCTCTTAGTCGCGCTTGAATACTCTTTTCGGTGTGTGTTCCGCCCCGAACAGGCCTGGTAAAAGTAAAATATAATCAGATAGGCACATTGAAAAATAAAGCATAAGGGCTCTTTGAACTTAGTTGGGCAGTGTTCATACATTCTTTAAATGTATATTTATATGTACTTAAATATTTAACCTGGAATATTTAACATTTAGCTTTTTGAGGTCACCTCAACAATGCACCACACCCTTAATCTCTTTTAAATGAAATCAGATTGTGCTATTATCATTTTAACCTCCCTCTGTGTACTGACTTGCTTTGTAAATGGAGTAGACCTTGGAGATAAGACATTAATCCGTTCTGAGGTAAAGGTCATTAGGTGAAATTGCCTTATTGCTGGTTATAGGAAATTATGATAATTAGCTAATGAATTCCTACCCACTGATAGTCCTGGTAAAAACAATAACATGATAAAAATAATACACAGTGAATCCTACTTACAGTTTATGTATTACGTGTGTTTGTAATTTAATAACAGTTGTTGGTCAGTTGTAGACACGGCACTTCCGACTCTTTTTGGAGAACTGGCTTTTTTGCTTGGCTCACTAAAAAGAGACGGCTTTTTCAACTCAGAGGTGTCTCTTCGGGTTGTTTTTGTTGTCTAATCCATGTATTACCATTTATTATGTATTATTATGGATAACTTTCATCTCATCTCATCTCATTAGCTGCACCGCTTATCCTCAGTAGTGTCGCGGGGGAGCTGGAGCCTATCCCAGCAATCATCGGGCAGTGTGCAGGGGACACCCTGAAATGTTTGCCAGCCAATCGCAGGGCACACAGGGACAGACAACTCGCTCGCTCATTCACACCTAGGGACAATTTGGACCGGCCAATCCACCTGAAATGCATGTCTTTGGAATGTGGGAGGAAACCGGAGTGCCCGGAGGAAACCCACGCAAGCACGGGGAGAACATACAAACTCCGCAACATAGAAAACATAAATTGAAATATTCATAAATCTACAAAGAAAATGATAGTATACAAAATGATTTTAACCTTTTTTATATTCAACAAATTCAAAGTCAACAGCACAGAATCCCTAAAAAAAATGCATGTTGACTAATCACAAGAGAAAAATATTGTGTCGAAGGAAACTGTCTCTCGGTTGGGGGGTAGCTAGCTCCCAATTCCAAGAGAGGGCTCACAAAGCCGCTTCGTTCACTAACGACACGGTTGCCGCACCAGCCCTCATTCACCTTTTCTTTCGTCGAGTTTTTCAAAACTATATTCGTAATACTATCTCAGAATATGGTAGTAGCTATTTTAAATGGACGTATACCTCACAAGACGTATGCAGCGCATTGACTCGAAAGAGAGCAGAAAACCGCTTTATTCAAAGTAACGAACCTCTTTTGATTGTCAGTAACGGTAACGGCGGAAAAAGAAATGCGTTAGATTCAGATGTGGGTAATAACAGAATACATTGATTCTGTTACTGTTTACTTGAGCAAGTTTTGGGAAATTTTGTACTTCTGGGAGTATTTTTAAATCCCTATACTTTTACTTTTACTTGAATAGATTTGTGAAGAAAAAAATGTACTTTTGCTCCGCTACATTAGATAGATAGATAGATAGATAGATAGATAGATAGATAGATAGATAGATAGATAGATAGATAGATAGATAGATAGATAGATAGATAGATAGATAGATAGATAGATAGATAGATAGATAGATAGATAGATAGATAGATAGATAGATAGATAGATAGATACTTTATTCATCCCCGAAGGGAAATTCACATTTCCAGCAGCATCTCTGAGCTGAGAACAATACAATAATAAAGCAAAAATAATACAATATACAAATACCCAGTGCGACGTGCAAATGCCCACTGTAGCGTGTTATATAGAATATCTAAATAGTGCTACACAGAATACATATTGCAATAAGATTCGGTAATATGCAATGTAGGTGGTGTGGTTTACTGTGGGCTTTTACTCTGCCGGGTAGAGTTAAAGAGCCTCATGGCATGAGGAAGAAAAGATCTCTTCAGTCTGTCCGTAGTACAAGACAGTGACAGCAGTCTGTCGCTGAAACTGCTCTTCTGTTTGGAGATAATGCTGTGTAGTGGATGCGATGGATTGTCCATGATTGACCGCAGCTTTTCCAGTGCCCGTCTCTCAGCTACTGTTGTTAGGCTGTCCAGCTCTTTGCCCACAACATAGCTCGCTTTCCTAGCCAGTTTATTGAGACGAGAGGCATCCTTCTTCTTGACGCTGCCTCCCCAACACGCTGTCTCATAGAAGAAGGCGCTTGCCACAACTGTCTCATAGAATATTTTCAAGAGCTTTTTGCAGATTTTGAAGGAGGCCAGCCTTCTGTGGAAGTAAAGTCGGCTTTGCCCTTTCCTACATAGAGCTTCTGTGTTGGCAGTCCAGTCTAGTTTGTTGTCCAGCTGCACACCCAGGTATTTGTAGGTCTGGAAAAATTCTACACATTCTCCTTTGATGGTTACAGGAACCGGGTGAGTTCTGGTTCTCCTGAAGTCCACCACCATCTCCCTGGTCTTGGTGGTGTTCAGGTGCAGGTGGTTTGCGTCGCTCCATCGGACAAAGTCCTGAATCAATTTCCTGTACTCCTCCTCCTGCCCATTTCTGATACATCCCACGATCGCAGTGTCGTCGGCAAACTTTTGCACATGGCAGGACTCAGAGTTGTACTTAAAGTCCGATGTATACAGAGTGAATAGGAACGGAGAGAGCACGGTCCCCTGCGGAGATCCTGTGCTGCTAACCACAGTGTCCGATGTACAGCCCCCCTGTTTCACATACTGTGGTCTGCCTGTCAGGTAGTCAGTAATCCATTCTACAAGGTGTGAGCTAACTCCCATCTCTGTCAGTTTTCTACTCAGTAGCAGAGGCTGTATGGTATTGAAGGCACTGGAGAAGTCCAAAATTGTAATCCTCACCGCCCTCTTAGCCCTATCCAGGTGAGAGAGGGATCGGTGTAACATGTATACTATAGCATCCTCCACTCCCACCTTCTCCTGGTAAGCAAATTGCAGAGGGTCGATGGCTTGACGGACCTGTAGCCTCAGGTGGTGCAGCAGCAACCGCTCCATGGTTTTCATCACATGTGATGTCAGGGCGACCGGCCTGAAGTCGTTGAGTTCCTCAGGTCTTGATTTCTTTGGGACTGGGATGATGCAGGATGTTTTCCACAGCTGAGGGACCGGCCGAATTAAGAGTCCCATGCAAACTGCTGACCCCAAAAACACACGTCCACTGTCCGTGTCCCGTATGTGCGGATGGGGGTGTCATTGGCAGAAGTTAATGGAGGTCCATGTGTTCCCCCCCACATCGTCCACAGTGGTAGGGAGGACTCTCCTCTGGGCGCCGGTGTCACACAAGAACTTTTGGCCGGAGATGGCGTCCCGGATGAACAGTAGCCGGTTTCTTGCGCCTGCACTCACGGCCGCTACAGAGTGCAGGCCTTGAAGCAAGGAGGACGGCACTTCTTGGCCCTGGGCCCAAAACGTGCATGGTAGTAATACAGACCTGACACATTCTGATCGTCAGTGGCCGCACGTGTCTTGCTGGCTGGGGGCGTCGCACTTGATGGTGTGTAGGTGCGTGTAGGGGCCAGCACCTCATGTGTGTATCTATGTGTGGCCAGGAAAAACCGGTCCGCTTCCTCTGCCAGTGCACGCGGATCTGTAATGGTTGTATTCGCAAGCGCCGTCTGGACATGCGGCGGCATGTGACGCAGAAAAAGTTCAGTGAAAAGAAAATTTGGCTCTTCGGTGCCAAGCAAGTTTAACATCATTTCCATGTGATCCGATGGCTTACTGTCTCCTAAGCCCTGAATAGCAAGGAGGCGTCGAGCACGCTCAGAACGCGACAGTTCAAAGATTCTGAGGAGATATGCCTTCAGTCCCTTATATTTATCCAGTTCAGGAGGGGATCTGATGAAGCTCACCGCTCTGGCTGCAGTTGAGCTCCCTAGAGCAGACACCACGTGGTAATACCGAGAGTCATCATCAGTGATTCCGCGCAGGGCGAATTGAGCCTCTGCTTGTGCGAACCATGTTAACGCCGATGACTCCCAGAACTCGGGGAGCTTGAAAACGGGCGCGTATGCTATGTCGGTATGCTCAGTATTATGCACGGCCTCGGAAACTTCCACGAGACTAATGTCGGGGTCACCAATGTCACCAACATTAGGCAACATTGAAGTCAGTACGTAACAAATTCCCTCCATGTAAGTACGCGTCTGTCTTTATTATAACGGAGACCCCCGGTAGGCTCTACCATGTTTAACCATTTTAGTGTGAAGCACATTGTAAAGCGCTTTGGGTGGTCTTCATAGACTTGAAAAGCGCTATATAAATGCAGAGCATTTTCAACTTCAGCAGGGAAATTTTTGTTTTCTATCTATCTACCCTGGTCATATCCCTCGTCACCGACAGCAAGACAAATACATACAAAAACAAAGAAAATAAAAAAATGGAAAAAGTAGCAAAAAACACACACAACATTTTTTAGACCATGGCCAACCCAATCGCCCAAACACCAAAACAAGTTAAGCACCTCGGCACCCAAGTCGGTCATGCTTTTATCCCTCCAGATGAAACGGGACACAAGAAAGTGGCCATGTCACTCGGGTCAGGGTGACACAACACACTCTTCTGTTCAACAGCAGGGCCCGACAGCATTCACTGGTTTACCCCTGCCGCATCATACAGGTGCCCTGCCCATCCCTTATTACACTTCTAAACATCCCACTAACCTTTCACAACACCTCTCCACTCATTGATATCACCAACAGGGACTCTAGCTTCCTCTATATTTAGACCTCTTTCCTGCAGTACACTCATAAATCCATCCATCCACGTCAATCGCGGCCTTCCTCTTGGTCTCCTTCCATTTACTTCTGCTCTGTAGATCCTCTTCAACATTCGCTCCTCATCCATCCTCTCCATGTGTTCAAACCAACTGAGTACTCTCTTATCCACACGCTTGCTCAGTTCCACTACTACTCCAGATCTGTCTCTCACAAATTTTATTTCTCAATCTATCCAATCTTGTCACTCCTAAAATACTCCACAAACACTTCATCTCAAAAACATTTAATTTCCTTCTCAAATCTTCGTTCAGGCTCCAAATCTCTGCACCATACAACAGTCGGCACAATCACACTCTCATACAGTCCCCTCTTAACATCCATACTCTTGTTGCTCATCACTCTCCTCAGAGCGCCCAAAACGTTGCTTCCTTGATTCACTCTGTGCAATACCTCGCACTCCATTCCACCAACTGCAGCTATATCACAACCCAAGTACCTAAAGCTTTCATCTTCTTCCAGCACCTGTCCATGCAACCTTATTTCTAACGCCATGCCCACTCCATCACGTGAACATTTCATCATCTTACTCTTCCCAACTCCATTACCAACCTTCTCAATGTTTCCTCAGAATCAGCCACACGCGCTGCGTCATCGGCAATCAACAACTGACTTACCTGCCACACTGTTCCACTGTTATCCATTATCTCTACACCTCTGCCAAATATTCTCTCACCACGCCATCCAGCCTTGATGACATTACACACCCCTGTCTCACACCAGTCAACACGGGAAACCACTCACTTAGCTCACTCTCTGCTTTTACACATGCTCTGCTGTTCACATAAAAACCCTTCAATGCTTCCAACAACTTTCCACCCACTCCATACATTACCATCACTTGCCACAACGCCTCTCTATCAACTCTGTCATGCGCCTTTTCCAAGTCCATGAAAGCCAAATAAACATCCTTACCTGTTGCAAAATATTTCTCACACACTTCTCGTACTACAAACACCTGATCCACACATCTTCCTTTCCTGAAACCACTCTGCTCCTCCATCACCACCTCATTCGTTCTTCTTCTCACTCTCTTAATCAAGACTCTGATTCTGTGGTAAAAATATTTTTACTTGAGTAAAATATTTGGCAACTCTACCCATCTCTGGTTAGATTACCCCCTTACTGAAAAAACGCAGTTACTCTCAACACTGCTCCTAACGATATCCGACTTCTCGGAAGCGCCCTGTGTGACAAAAGCCCTCATCAATCTCATGGAGACAAATTCATTTGTAGTATTAATATCAACATGCAGTATTCAAGAGGAGATGACATCCGGCAGTAATCGCACAGCTGCAGCGTGGGCGTCGCACTTTCCTTAAATCAAAAAGAGAGTCGGCTGAAATCAGCCGTAAAATGTCATGTTCCCGCGAAAGGGAGTCCAATAAAAAGGGCCTCCAGTCGCCCGGTGTGGTCGTTTCCGAACAGAATACTCTTCTTTGCTTCGGTTTAACCTGCAACGCATTATTCACGCTAGTTACACGGATCTTGCTACCTTGTTGCTGCAAATTGGATTTACATAATGCAGCTTTTTTTTCCCAGTCTTATTTTTTTTGCCATCATAATCTTTTGTGTTTTCTCACAGCTTAGAAGTACACGGTGGGTGTCGACACAGAAGCTAACGAACAAAAGGTCTTTGAACCTCAACATTAAAGTCGACGTCTTTGTGAACACATTTGGATTCAAATCACGGTCCCAACTTTCCACTGCGAGTCTGATGAAAATATTAGAAGAAAGTTGAGGCTTTTCCCACACTGGGAACATTTTGCTTTGAGACCAGGACATAATAGAAAGAAAAATGGGTGGAGAGATAACTATGCTCATTGTGTTTTAAGTATGGAAAATACCAGGGTTGGGTAGGGTTACTTTAACTTTATTACTTTCAATTACTTTTGGATTACTCCAATACCAAATATGCTAATAAAAGACAAAATAAACTAAATATGACTAAAATGACAACATTTTGTGCAGGCTTGGGGAGTAACGGAATACATGGAATGGCAAAAATGATGTTTGGATTTCTTTTCATTTTGTTTCAGTGGCATTTTATGTTAGTTTTGCCGGAGATCAAAGAGATCAAAGCCAGGAGAGAAAGCTTACCACGTGTTGTGAGTCATAATTGTATTCATATTTAGTTTCTTTTGTCTTTTATTAGCATATTTGGTATTGGAGTAATCCAAAATAAATTGAAATTAATTAAGTTAAAGTAACCCTACCCAACCCTGGAAAATACATAGTGAAGATATCATCTGGTGACGGAAATTATAGGTGATTTCAAAATGTTTCCACTTTATTATAAAGAAACCCAAGTATGATAGTAAAATTTTAATGAAAATTGCAACATCTATTTACTTTTTACTTATTTAATTTTATTTACTTACTTTTTAACTTTCAGTTGTAAAACATGACATTTAATACATGTAAAACGAGCAAACCCACTCAATGGATGATTATATTTGCTCATTTTATTTTTCTTAATTCACCACGAGATATAATTGTGGGAAAAAAACAATTTTACCACAGAAGTAATTACGTAAAAAGGAATTTTCAAGTCTTGTTTATTTGTGACACCCTTAATCACAAGGAGTCTCAAAAGGCTGCACTGACCACAGATTATTGACAACCACAGACTATTATGACACAATCCCCTGATTTAAAACCTACATGAGGGCGAGGAAAAACTAATAAACCTCAACATGAGGAAAATGAAGAAACCTTGAGAAGGGACCCAGTGTTCTTGTCTGCCCGCGTCCCTGCGTCCTAGACGCATAATATTTGCTGGGGACGCATTGTGTCAAATCAACGTGCATCCCCGAGATGCAACTTTTTTGACACCAAATTGTCATTATTACCCGATTACTTTTTTTTTTAAACAAAGATTTACCGCACTCCAAACTTTTCGTCAGGCAGATCCGCCATTGTTGTTTTGGTCTAGGGCCGACCTCGGCAAACAAGATCTCTTTGCTTCGGGATGATGTCATTGTTTTGGTGGTTGTCGAGTGAAAGAGAAGTATGCCTCCGTAAAAACAGTTGGTATTAGGTGCAAATCAACAAAAAAATTGGTAATGTCTTCAGTGTCGGCAATAAGTCGAAACATAATACAGAAAGTGGTAACAACGGCAATAATTCCGGCACGAAAAAACCACGGAGAAATTCTTCAGAAGACCGCGAAGGCAAGGAAAACACGTGTTTTGAAGCGAACGATTGGACGAAAGATAAACAAAAAAATACTCCCAGCAAGAAAAGGACTTTTCCGCCAAAATGGACTCAATTATATTCCTAGTTACGCTATGAGGAGGAAAATAATGGAGGCTACATGTTCTGTGATGCGTGCACCCAGCGTGACAAAAAAACTGGATCGCATAAATCATTTCGCAATACGAACTTTCAGAAAAGCACATTGGATCGGCACAACGACAATGAAAACCACAAATTAGCTATGGAAATTCCGTTGCTGCAATTGGACCTTGAGAAGGCATTAAAACTGTGGCGGGACAGCAAACCACGAATAATATATGAACTGAAAAATCTGAAGTGATAACTGCTTTGAATTACCAATTAAGTGTGATGATTAAAACTGAATGAAAACATAGATTTATATATTTATTTATATATTTGTCGCCGATTTACAATTTCAACCTCGATAACACTAAATTTTGGGGAGCCATAGATCTCTGTTGGGACCCATAGATTTTTGAGCATGCGAGTCCCCGGGACCCATCACTTTTCAGAGGTAAAATGAACACTGGGGACCTCACATGAGGTCATTCACATTCACAATTGTAGATCGGTGATGGCCATGCAACGTAGCGAGGGTAATGATTCATGTGCCTTCTTCGTCTTTCTATAATTATAAGCTTTGTTTTCATGTTTTAACTTCTCCCTTTAGCATCACTGCATGTCTTGGGACCCATAGTGATTAAAAACAGCAGACCAACATTTCATATGACGTCGACCAATAGCAGACAGGCATCTTACAGACCTTTGAGGCACGCCACTTCCGGGGTCATACAAAAAACACTGTTTACATCTTGTAAACATTTTGGAGACGTGAAATCATTTGTTGGTGATGTTACATGGTGGGGGGAATGCAGTGAAGAGAGCCACAATTTTTTCCCACATCAGAACGTGAAAATATCGTAGGATTAAGACAGCGTAACCAGATGATTAGAAAGTCCACAAACTAATGTATAAATATTGACACAGAGTTTTTGGTTTAGCAGTTTATAGATTATCTCAATTACACCAATAGACACAAGGACACAGGCGAAAAATCTTTGGCATTTGCAGTCCAAGCAGGGCCCGAGTTTTCTGATTTGGACTTCCATTAAACAGTACATCAATCACATAACAAATTCTATTATGGTGACAACAAAAGGCAGAGAAAAGTAGCCCTGTGAAGCAGCCAAATCCCAGATCAAACCTATTTGAATATTTACTCAACAAAGCAGAGGCGGTTCCTTATCTGGCCTGCCAACTGATTGTATGAGATAAGTTTAAACTCCAAGCCAAAAAAAAAGTCCCACGCATCGGAAGCATTTTAATGCTGCAGGTCCATATAGACACCAAATTAGGCCATATTTAAAAAAATGTTCATTTTTCAGCTCAAAATGCTGTGAGCAGCTCTTTTTGTAATGATGATAATTTTAAAGCACTAATGGTGTATCTTGGAAAGTACAGCGATGCCTTGGTACTTGACCGTAATCCTTTGAAGAATGCCCGTCGTATGGTTTGAATAACGAAACTTTTTTCAAACAGAAAGTAAAGCTATTCATTTGTATATGTTTTTATAGATTAAAAAAAAATCACAAAAAAACTTTATAAAACAAGCATAAATACTCACATTATTTATAAAAACTGTAAGTATATTGATGCCTCGGTACTCAACTATAAATTGTTTGTGATCAGTGTTTGTTCACCGAAATGTTCAAGTACCAAAACATAATTTCCGATCCGAAATGATGGTATACATTTTCAAACGTTTGTGAGCATTTGGAAATTCCCAAAATATGGCTTACACAGCTATAAATACAATACATATGTCATGATTTGCATATTGCTCTCACTCGTTTGCCTCTCGTTTCCTGATTGGTTGCCCATTCTCATTTACTCCTTGTCAGTCCGTCAGCGAACCTCAGCACATGCAAGGCAAGCACTTTTTGATTCTGGCTCCCGCCTGTCCTGTCCTGTACTAATTCCTGCTGTTCCATTCCCGGCTTCCCGATCGTCTCCGGTTACCTGACTTGTCCCGATCTCCGATCACGCTCCGTTCTCCCGTCCCGGCTGCCCGATTCGTACCGATCTCCGACTACGCTTCGTTTGCAGGGGCTTCCTGCTCCTCCTGCCCCGCGAGCACCGGACTGCTGTTGTTTGTTTCCCCACGCCTGACTTTCAAGATTCTATTAATAATTCTACAATTTGTGTGAAATATTACGCGTTTGGGTCTACTGCCGGTTCTGGGTCTGACAATATATAAATAACACGCTTAAGTACCGTGATAATTCTGTACTCAACCATAATCCATTCGCGATCGGTCTTCAACGACCCAAATGTTGAGTGCAAATTGATCTCTTCCCTTACGAAGTAAAGCTATTATTCTCTACACATTCCAATACATTCCAAAACACCAAAAATATTAATAAAACGACGTTCAATACATAAAAAAATAATACAAGTGTAAATACGGTGAAACCTTGTACTCAACCATGATCCGTTCGCGATCTGTGTTTGACCAACAAATTGTTCGAGTACCGAAACATTTTTTCCAAAGCTCAGTCTTGCAGTGGTTAGCGCTTGTGCGGCACAGTTCATGTCATGGGAACCTGTCATGGGTTCAAATCCAGCTCCTCCTCCCACGTTCCAAAAACATGCATTTCAGGTGAATTGGCCGGGTCCAAATTGTCCCTAGGTGTGAATGAGCGAATGAGTTGTCTGTCCCTGTGTGCCCTGCGATTGGCTGGCAACCAGTTCAGGGTGTCCCCTGCCCACTGCCCGGAGATGGCTGGGATGGGCTCCAGCCCCCCCGCGACCCTAATGAGGATAAGCGGTACGGCTGATGAGATGTTCTTACGCATTCCAAAATACCTAAACTATTATGGAAACGTGGACAAAAACAATCATTATTACCAACTATATCGATAAAACCTTTACAGAAACAACAGCAAATACTTAAATGTGTGGATAATGAAGAATAAACATTATAAAGATAAATATATAAAACAAATTGAAAGCAATTTTAAAGCATTTGCTGTATGTTTGAGCAGTGATTCGATGGCAGACACTCGTACTTAACAATAATTTCGTTTTTCAACTTGACCGTTGTTATTAATTTTCTTCCCCCTTATCATTAACTTGGGACCCATTGTTATCGACAAAAAAAAGCAATAAAACCCACTAAGTAACTATACATTCTTAACAAGTGTTGTCGGAATAAGATGATGCTAGCACACCGGGCAAGAGTATCCAAAATGGCCACTCATCCCACTCCGGCATGTGTTCGTCTGTGTTCGCATTTGTTTGCCTTTGTTAGCCTTTTTTCACGTGTTTGGTGGTTGTTCGGGCTAGCTAGGGTTCCTTTTTTTGCTTGTATACCGCAGGAATTTTTGGGTTGAACACAGAATTGTTCAAATATAGTGTTGTTTGAGTACCAGGGTATCACTTTACATGGAAATTGAGATACTTGTCAGGACCCCAACGGAGACAGGACCCACTTGCGTTTCTCACAAGTTTTATTGGAAGAAAGAGAAAGGGTTGCGCCCAAGATCAGGTGATTGCTTGACGTGGGAAGCAGGTTGCTCTGAACGAGGAAGTGCCTCTTCCGTGGGGAGCGATGGAAAAAACAGTTCGGTAGCCGGGACAGGAGAGCAAAAACCTGATTGGTTCCCCCCCTATTTAAACACATAATTCTCATTTACTCCTTGTCAGTCCGTCAGCGAACCTCAGCACATGCAAGGCAAGCACTTTTTGACTCTGGCTCCTGCCTGTCCTGTCCTATTCTGTTTCCTGCTCTGTAAGTCGTAAGCCAGGAAAGGAGAATAGACGTGGTCGGGGATAAAAAGAGGTCAAAAGCCGGGACGGGAGAATAGACGCGGTCAGGATCAAAAACGGGTCGAAGCCGGGGGACACACGAGGGCAAAAAACAGGTGGGAGTCAGGGTCGAAAAAGGCTTGCCTACTATTAACTGAGGTTCGCAGACAGACTGACAGATAGGAGTGGGTTTAAATAGGGACAGGTAGACAATCTCAGGCAGTTGGCGCCAAAGGAGCGGGCACGGATGATTCACATCGCTAATAATGACAATAATAGTGGGTAATATTTATTTTTTTGATTATTATCACATTCAATAAAAACTCTATACTCAACTATTGCGTTTTACTTCAGTTTAAACTTCTTCAATTTCATTCAAATACGCAAGTTTGCAAATTTCCCTCGGAAATGCCCAGGAGAATAAAACTCTCCGATTTTCCGGGGCAAAAAGGATTTGCTCCACTAGACACATGTTAAAGTCTGAGTTGCGAACACATCATATTAAAATGCTTTTCATAAGATTTTCAGCTCATTAATGATTTTCCTTTTGGTACTTCCAGTATACGATATTGTGCTAGCTAGCACACTACAAAATGAAAGTCAAATATTTGATAAAGGAAGTGAAGGCTATTTTTTTTCCCAGTTGATTATCCTTTCCTTTGTACCGTTTCGTCTTTCTCATCTGCGTCCATGACAGTTTGGCAGCTGAATTAAAAGCAACACTGCTAACAAGAGAATTATATTTATTTTGTATGCTATCCACACATTAAGTAAGGATTGCTCTGAAGAACCTTGCACAAAACTCGCTATCATTAAATCGGAGACCGGGTTTCATATTGTGAAATATTTGTATTGGAGTCGAGGCCCTCTCTCATTTTGCTATGCCGCCGTATATCGGCAAAATCTTCTCCAAACTGCAGAATTTTAATCAACGTTCTTGTCAGACTACCCGCATTTGGATTTCTGCTCTTTTAATAGTCACTGCTCTTACTTCTTTTTGAATGGTCCTGTTTTACTACCCGGCAGGAACTTTTTATTGTCGTGAGTAGCAGTTTCTCTACACAGTTTTTTTTCTCATACAAAAAAAAAATATTTTAACCTGTGCTAACACCAGTAACCCTTCTAAAGTTTCCTCGAGAGTACTTGGATGATCCAGAAGATAACTGGAAGAACACCCTGTTGTCAGATTAAGTTAAAATATAACTTTTTCGTAGAAACAGCAACTGGCTTTTGTAGGGAAAAGAACACAGAAGAACACGGGTATACAGCGACCACGCCTTACAACATTTCTACTTCATGGTGTGGGATGACTTGTTTTTTAGAGCATTTTCCCCACTATTCCGCATGAACATTTTTTTAGATGCCCAAAAACAAAACAAAAAACAAACTTTGTTGTGTTCGTGTGTCACAGGACCCGGACGGAAACAGGAACCAGTTGCGTTACGTTTCTCGCAAGTTTTATTAAAGGAAAGAGTAAGGGCTGCACCCGTTATCCGGTGTTCGCTTGGACGCGGGAAGCAAGTCGCTCTCGTACTAGGATTGTGATCCGAACACGGAAGTGGATCTTCCGTAGCGAGCGATGACGGTGTCAGGGACGGAAAAACGGGTCGGTAGCCGGGACTGGGAGAGCAAGGCGTGGTCGGGGTCGGAAAGGAGTCATATGCCAGAACGGGAGAGTAGACGCAGTTGGTCATAAAAAGAGATCGTAAGCCGAGACGAGAGAGCAGACGTGGTCAGGATCAAAACGGGTTGAAGCCGGAGAAAAACGGGAGCGAAAACGGGACAGGTGGGAGTCGAAAAGCGCTTGCCTCGTATTCACTGAGGTTCACAGACGGACCGACAGAAGGGGACAGAGAGGACTGGGTACAAATACAGATCGGGAGCCAATCAGAACCTGCGGCGGTTGGCGGCAAATGAGCGGGCACAGCTGAGTCACATCAGTAATCATGAGAGTGTGTACCATATGTAAAGTTACGGCCCTAAGATTCCTTGTCTGCTATTGGTTGACATCATATAAAATTCTGGTCTGCCATTGCGTCAAGGCATCATGATAATGTCAATATTATTATATTGGCCAGACGACCTCCCATAATGCCTTTTATATCTCAATTTAGTTCAGAATCTCATGTGCTTTGTTAAGACCTTGCAAGTTAGCGCAATACAATTGGTGTTTTTTTCCAATAGCATTTAGTGAAGGTGAGGCGGTGGGTTGGTCCCCTGGAAGAAAAAGGTGTAGATTTTAAATTCAAACGCATCAATCTCGTGCATTTTTTTTTAGCAAAATCAAGAAGCTAGATCTATGATGAATGTGTGCCTTTGTGTTTAAATCATGAATACTTTTCGTGAAAGGCAATGACACAGCAAACAAATCACGCTCACAAATCATGGTGAATATGCAAAAATATATATATTTGTGATGAACAGCATGGTGGCGCAGTGGTTAGCGCGTCGGCGGCACAGTTTTGAGGTCATGAGATCGAACCTCCTGTGTGGAGTTTGCATGTTCTCCCCGTTCTTGCGTGGGTTTCCTCTGGGCACTCCGGTTTCCTCCCACATTCCAAGGACATAGGCTAATTGGCCGGTCCAAACTGTCCCTAGGTGTGAATGAGCGAGCAAATTGTCTGTCCCTGTGTGCCCAGTGACTGGCTGGAAACCAGTTCAGGGTGTCCCCTGCCCACTGCCTGAAGATAGGTGGGATGGGCTCCAGCACCCCTGCGACCCTACTGAGGATAAGATAAGCAGTGCATATAATGGATGGATGGATGGATATAGTTTTGTGATTTATTGGGACTAAAAATAACAAGTGTTGTTCCAATGTGGAATTCTTTACTATTTTAAGTTACTGAATCTGGGAGTAACCGAATAAATCACTGATATGATTTTAAAAGTCATACTCTTATTGGTGATTTGGTATTCTATATCAACACACCTGCTTTTATAATTGCTGCTATGACAAGATATAGGTTCTTCTTCTATGGTTTAAAGGAGGTTATTGTAACATGCAACTTGTGACCTACGGTTAGGGCTCGTGCCTGCAAAAGCATTTTCCAGCTCTGAGCAACTTTATTTAATTCCGTTTTTATGATCTATTGTAAACGCCGGCCGGGCGACTAGAATAGAATAGAATAGAATATACCTTTATTGTCATTGTTACAAAATGGGTTAACATATTGTGACAACGAAATTGGGCATGACACTCCAGTTTTACACATTCACAATGAGGTATGAGCCAAGAAGATAAAGGAACAGAGAAGATAAGGTTATAAAACAAGGGGGATAAGGCTATAGTTATAATTTACATGGTATTTACACAAGAAATGTCGGCATGTGGGATGTTACATACAGTGTTGTCGTGATACCGTTGGTGTCGTAAGGGTTGTGCAATATTGCATTTGGTGCAAAGTCATCATAGTGCAACAAATAGTCAGCATATGCATTGGTGCAAACATAGACAACATAGTGCAGAAAAAAGGAAATGGTCAGACATTGTGCAAGGTGAGCAGTAAACGTAGTGCAGTCGACATGTGCAAGAACATAGACATTAGTACCATTATATACGTATGAGGTAGTGTTGGCACAAGTTTTCAGGTTTTTTGTGCTGTGTCTGTTTTGAGCAGTGAACAAACATAGTGCAGACAGCATGTACGTGAGTACCATTTTACATTCGTGTGAGGTAGTTTTTTGCAACAGTTTTCAGTTTTTTTGTGCGGTGTCTGTTTAGGGTGGTAATGGCTGTGGGGAAGAAGCTGTCTCTGAGTCTGTTTGTTTTTGCTTTGTGTGACCTGTAGCGCTTGCCGGAAGGCAGCAGGTCGAAGAGGTGGTGGCCGGGGTGAGAAAAGTCCATGATGATGTTTTCTGCTCTGCTCTGCTGAGGTAGCGGGAGCAGGCAATGTCCTCCAGACTGGGCAGAGAGCAGCCGACGATTCTCTGGGCTGTTTTGATGATAGGCCTTGGGCTAGGTGTTCTGCACAAATGGCTAGGCATTAAACCTTTTTTTTCTGGTCGGCGAGACTTGAAAAATGTTCAACTCGGAGAAAACAAGACATGTTTTACCCAGCCGTCTAATCACAGTGCCAGCGGAGTGGGACAAACCCCGCAACAACCGAATGTCATCGGAACGGATTATTGTATCCTGAGTGTATCCTGTATAATCAGGGTTGAGTAGGGTTACTTTAACTGGATTACTTTCAATTACTTTTGGATATCTCCAATACCAAATATGCTAATAAAAGATCAAATAAACTAAATATGAATAAAATTATGACTCACAACACGTGGTAAGCTTTCTCTCCTGGCTTTGATCTCTTCGATCTCCAGGAAAACCAACATAAAATGCGACAGAAACAAAATGAAAATAAATCCAAACAGCTTGCCAACATCATTTTTGCCGTTCCATGTGTTCCGTTACTCCCCAAGCCTGCACAAATTTTAGTAATTGTATTCATATTTAGTTTCTTTTGTCTTTTATTAGCATATTTGGTATTGGAGTAATCCAAAAGTAATTGAAAGTAATCCAGTTAAAGTAACCCTACCCAACCCTGTGTATAATCAAAAATAGTAAATCTGTACTGTTTTGGAATGAATGAAATAAAGTTCAAAGTGGCTCATTTGATTTCTGTATTTTGTATTTGGTAACATGTGTAATACCTTAAAGTAACCACAAAATGTGCATTGCTGTCATGATTACTGATGTGAAGCACCTGTGCCCGCTGGTTTGGCACCAACTGCCTCGGACTCTGATTGGCTCCCTGTCCTTATTTAAACCCACTCATTGCTGTCACCTGTTGTCAGTCCGTCTGCGAACCTCAGTTTACTCTAGGCAAGCTTTTCAACCCTGACTCACTCCTGTTTTGGCTTCTGTCTGTTTCCCGGCTTCGACCCATTTTTTGATCTTGACCACGTCTACTCTCCTCTCCTGGCTTTCGACTCGTTGCTGATCTCAACCACGTTTTTTGCTCTCCTGTCCCGGCTACTGACCTTTTTTCCGCTCCCGACACCGCCATCGCTCGCCACGGAAGTGCCACTTGCGCGTTTTCTCACAAACCCGCGACCAGCGATCACCAGAACGTGTGTGCAATCCTTTCCCTTCTTCCCAATAAAACTGAGAGAAACGTACGCAAGTGGGTCCTGTCTCTGTTCTGGTCCTGAGAATTGCATTATTTCTAATAAATGTATTATGGATGGAATAGTACATTCTTTTAAGTGATACACATACATAAAAAGTTTTTTAGCGAAGTAGTGATCCCTGACATCATTTCATAAGCTTGAAGTGCTCCGTGGTGAGATGTGAGCTCAACAAGCCGCTTTCAAAAAGCTAACATCAGAATCTTAGTATTAATGAAATGAATAATTAAGCAACCCCGTAACTTTGCCCATCTCGCCGGGTTTCTTTAATTGGCGCTCCGTCTTCTCCCGGCTGCCTTCCCCTCACGGCGCTGTCACTTTCGATACGGATCCGCCTGTTTATTTTTCACTCCCGTCGCCATTCTTCCTTCAGATGAACTGTCACTTCCCCCTCGCTGAATATCAATCCGCTCCCCGCAATCTGTCCCCGAGTTAGCGATGCCAAAAGCGTGACGGCCACGCTCAATCCGCATTTTCCACCCAATGGAATTCGAGGACACGTAAAGAGAAAGCTCACTCGGGTATGCGCCCCCCCAGCCTCGCCCTTGTGATCATCCATCAGGCCCTGCGGGAGCTGCCGGGCGCCAGATTGCTTTTTAGCTTTTCGCCCAAGTGATTGAGAAGAACAAACTTAAAAGTAATGCCTTGCCAATACGTCGCCACACCGGCGTCCTTTCAAACGGAATTAGTAGCTGTGACTTTCCCGTGCTGTTTACTAAACATTCTGGATTCATTGGGAACTTTCAACTCTTTCCAAAGATTCTCTATGGGGTTGAGATCTGGGGACTGGGTAAGCCACTCCGGTACCTTGAAATGCTTCTTGCGAAGCCAATCCTTTGTTGTTAGGGCAATGTGTTGAGACAGAAGAAGGGTTTCTCTCAAAATCCCTCGATACATGGCCGAGTTCTTCCTTTCCACATCACGGATAAACTTGTCCTGGTCCCTTTGAGAGAAAAAAAAAGTAAGGCTTCAACAATTAGTCGACGTTTTACGAAATACTTAACAATTAATTCCATAGTAGACTATTGTCCGCTATTTACCTTTTTTCAACAGAGGCATCTTAAGCCCTGCGCACACCTGCCGATCACCGCTTGCGACTAGCTGCGCCACCAGTGGCTTGCCAGGAGGGGCCACGGCCCCCCTTACAAATTTTGTTGGACACTCCACTGGGCACCCCGTTTGCCAGTATATTGTTAGACTGTTGTAGCATCAGTTATGCATTTATGCATAGCCTGGTAATCTGTTCATCCCTGTTGGAGGTTCTTTTTTTTGTATTATGTTCATTCAGTAATAATTATTTTATGTTATATTAACATTGTGATGGGAAATACCCAGGAAAGACATGGTTGTGTCAGAACCAGAACCGAGGGTAGACCCAAGTTTCACAACAAGCTTTTATTGCGGAAGAGGAGAAGTCAGGCGCGGGAAAATAAACGCCAGCGATTTGGCGATTGCTGGGCAGGAGAAGCAGGAAGATCTGAGCGTGGTCGCAGGGCGGAAACGAGTCGAGTAGCCGGGGCGGGAGATCGGAGCGTGGTCAAAGATTGGAACAGTCAGATAATCGGGGACGATCGAGAAGCTAGGGACAGGGGATCGATACCGGATACAGGATAAAGGATACAGGACAGGTCGGTAACAGAACGGGAGCCAAAAAATGCTTGCCTTGCAGGTGCGGAAGTTCGCTGACTGACTGACAAGGAGTGAATGAGGGTACTGAGTTTAAATAGGAGGGGAACCAATCAGGAAACAAGCAGCATCTGGAGCCAAACAAGCGGGGACAGGTAAGGGCAAAGGGCAAATCATGAGAGATTGTCTATGTACTCAATCTTACTGGTATCTGCCACCACCCAGTAATTGTTTTGTTTTGTTAAATTTACACCTGTATGCCAGATACATACATAACACAATAAAACTATAAAAAATGTTGTAGTATTCAAAATGGTGACTGGACAGTTATGGATTATGTGCATAAAATTAGTAGTATTGTATAGTAAAATTAGTAACATCAAATATTACACAATACAAAAAAGTATCAGCCCTGCCACTCCTATGAAAATTTTTTGAAGGCGCCACCGTGTGCAATGCTACTGGAGATCGGCATTTTGCTTCTGGCCTCAGGCACTTTTAGAGGAAGACAGCACAGCGTCAATGGCTAAGAGTATCGATCAGGTTTGATCATTTTGGGGCTCGATCCCCAAATTCATCAAGTGGGGGCGCAAGCAAATCGGCAACTTGACACAGGCTCGCTGATGTCATAGAACAGAGTTTACTTTCCTTGAGGAATCGAATGCTTCGTCGTAGAGATGGGAATTCCGATTCGTTTGAGATAATTAGCTTTTTCGGCTCGTTATTCTATAAAAAGACGGCTTTTTTATCTCCCAAACAGCTCAAGGTTTTTGATGTTTTTTTTAACACATATATTACCAATCATTATGTAACATTATGCACATGTTTGCTTGGAAAGTGGAAAAATTTAAGAAAAAAAGAAAATAATTTGAAATGCAATAAAAAAGTAAATAGGATAGATAAAAGAAGAAATAATAATAATAATAGGTAAAAAGCTATTAAAAAAAGATATGGACAAATAGAAAAATTTAAAAAAGGCAGTTTTTTTGGGCTTACCCACATCGGTATATTACCAATAATATTTAAGATTATGCACTGAAGAAATAATTTAGTTTTAAAAATCTACTAAATTATGATAGCAACGTTTTACTTTTACATTTTACTTTTAACTCATTTACACAAAGCAACTTTAAATTCAAGACACCCGGAACTTCTCAAAACACACAACTAAATGTCAATTAAAAATGTGGAATACAATAACAGATAAACTATGAAATACACGAATAAACTTAACATTTTTCTATAAACACATATACACTGAAAAACACACATACGTTTAAATATTTATAAAGCTACAAAAAAAGATAAAATTCAAAACAATTATGAAGTTTTTATACTCAACAAATTTAAAGTCAGCTGAAGGAAAATGCATAAATGAGTAATCAAAAGAGAAGTATACCGGGTTTTGATTGGTGGGGAGCTGGCTCCTGTTGTTCACTCCCAAGAGCTGGCTCATTGAGCGGGTTTTTTCGCGAATCGCCGCCTCAAACATTGACAACAGCACTGTTACTTTCAAATAAAGGGATCAAATGTTTCACCACACAGCCCTCATTCGCCTTTTCTTTCAGTGCAGCTAAAGCAGGGGTGTCAAACTCATTTTAACTCGGGGGCCACACAATAGAACAAACATTCTGTCGGGGGCCGGATTAGTAGATTAAAGAGAAAGGAAAGAGAGATAAAGAAATAAGAGAAAGAAGGAGGGAAAAGAAGAGAGAGGGCGGGACAAAGTACAAGAGAGAGGGAGAGAGCGTGAGAAACAAAAGAGATAAAAAAGAGAAGTCGTGAGAGAGGGGGGGAAAAAGGCAGAGGAAGAAAGAAATCCAAAGAGAAGTAGAAAGACGAAGGAGGGAAAAGAGAAAAGAAAGCACGAAGGGTAGGGTAGGTAACCCTAACCCTTAAAAAGACACAGAGAGAGAAAGAGACAAAGAGCAACAAAGGAAGAGAAAAAGAGAGATACAGAGAGTGAAAGAGACAGAGACAGAGAGTGGGAGAAAAGGTGTGGAAGAGAGAGAGAGAGAGAGAAATAAATACAAGTACAGTGTCTTTGTGAGAGGCACCTGGCTTTGGCAACATCAAGTTGACATATTTCAACCTGCCGCTTGTTTTTCTCTTGTGCTTCTCTGAGTGTTGTGTCACGGGCCAGATTCAATCCCTTAGCGGGCCTGATCTGGCCCGCGGGCCGCCTGTTTGACACCAGTGAGCTAAAGGGATCGATGCCAAATTTCCCAGGGCGGATAACGCCAGGTTTGGACGTGGCTTTACATGAATATAATCTCTTCTCGTTGCTCATGCACAATCGTGACAGTCTCTAACGGTAACATACAGAAATTATGGTATCGACATCAAGCAGGCATACCAAAACTTTGAAAAAAATAGAGATTTGATAACCTGAATTTTTCATATTCTATACATATATTTTGCAATAAAAAAGAGCTTGAGCGTTATGCCAGCCTGTGCCTGACGAACATTAAAACGACAATCGTCAGTTAAAACTGTTTGATTTCAAATGGTTGGGAATTGATAAGTTCTTTTGCTACAGATTTTGCAGTTGATTACTGAATGTATATCATAAAAGGTGTCACAAGCCAGGAACGGAGACAGGACCCAATAGCGTTCATTTTACTCAGTTTTTATTAAGAAAGAGAGCAGTGCATGCATCCACGATCCGATGATCGTCGGTGACAGGTAGCAGATGGCAGGAACGCTCATAGGCAGCAGGTCGATGGCCGGGAAGGAGGAGCAAGGGCAACAACGAGTCCAGAAAAGAGGTCGGCAACAGGTATCAGGCAGGAAACAGGGCAAAACAGGTCGATGGCCGAGACGGAGGAGCAAAAGCAGAAACAGGTCCACAAAAGAGGTCGGCAACAGGTATTAGGCAGGAAAACAGGGCAGGATAATGTCGGAGAGTACAAAAGCTTGCCTAGCTGAGAGCAAGGGTTCGCAGACAGTCTGACGGGTTCCTTTTAAAAGACGGGAGTTTCAAAAGAGTTCAACAGCCAATCAGGTCCCGTGGCTCATGACAAAAGGAATTGTTGTTATCTTTACCGTCTTACTAAAGCTAATGAGCCTGTTCATAATAAACAGGAAAATGAAAATTGTTTACTTGAATTTGCCTGTTCCTAAAAAATGGACAAAGGTTTTTTATTTTTTTTATAGATTTAGGTCTTCACTGACCAAGCACTTCACCTAATTGGTTTTAAATAAGGTTGTTCTTTATTTTTTCGTACAAATCCGTAGTGTGTTCTGTAAAGAGCTTTTCATTCTACCCATTTTTTTGTGTTTAGTTCTACATACATGAATCAACTTAATGCTAAATTTATGAAAATATAAATATATGATTAATTTTATTAAGTAATCAGTGACTAGTTAACTATTAAAATAGTTGAAGCCTTCCCCTATGATTCACAGTTTTCTGGTATTCTTTGGATATAATATAGCACCAGGGTTGGGTAGGGTTACTTTAACTGGATTCTTTTCAATTACTTTTGGATCACTCCAATACCAAATATGCTAATAAAAGACAAAATAAGCTAAATATGAATAAAATGACTACATTTTGTGCAGACTTGGGGAGTAACGGAATACATGGAACAGCAAAAATGATGTCGGCAAGCTGTTTGGATTTATTTTCATTTTGTTTCTGTCGCATTTTATGTTAGTTTTGCTCAAAGAGATCAAAGCCAGGAGAGAAAGCTTACCACGTGTTGTGAGTCATAATTTTATTCATATTTAGTTTATTTTGTCTTTTATTAGCATATTTGGTATTGGAGTAATCCAAAAGTAATTGAAAGTAATCAAGTTAAAGTAACCCTACCCAACCCTGTATAGCACAGTAGACCCGCATGATACGACAAAAATCCAATCACAAGTGAAGATAGTAATACAGCAGGTATAACAGTTGATGGAAACCTTTGGTTATACGTAGCTAATCCATTCCGTGCCCAAGATACAACCTAGATACCCTAGTACAAATAAAATGCTGCATTGTTTCACTGACTCACAACATCTTTGCGAACCACATGAACTTCCGAACTGAAAGAAGACAAAGACATCAAGGGGGGTAGTTGAGCCAATAGCATATCAGAGTTTTATATGACATGGACCAATAGCAGACTGGCACCTTGGAGAAGTGACAAGGGGCCAAAAAATAGTGTTAATTGAAATTCCGCAAGGCCGTAATCAGGGGGTCTACTGTACCTTAAGAAAAAGGTACGTTTTGGGTAATCATCCTTTTTCTGAAAATCAAATATTGCACATACGGTGTACATAAACAATGCTCTGGGATGCACGACAGGTTGTCAGACTTCCTCCTCCGTAATTCTTTACATGTCGAGAATAAAATCAACCCAAACCCCATTACAAAAGATTGATTGGATCCATTTCTGCAGCTTCATACTACATTTCCCGCGCTGCTCTCATTTTTCACAGGCATATCACACAGTGTGACAATAACCTCGGGATAATAGATAACTTGAATATGTAACGAAAAAAAATAGACAATGGTGTGAGCAGGCGCACTGTAGTTGTACTGAGAGAGAGGCAAAGATCACTGCTTGAATAGTTCAGTTTTTCTAGGAAACAGAGAAAGAAGGGAGGACTTTGGGGTCAAGAAGAAACAAATTCCTTTCATAATCCCGAAATACATGAAAGACAACATAGAAAATGATGCAAGCGCAGATAGGTAATTCAGTTAATTCTTTCCCAGGGAGCAGAGTGAATCCTGTTGCCAACAAAAAGCAGGCTAGCTACTTCATCAAGAGCTTTTAGACGCATTTCACTGAACAAATAAAAGCAGCCTTTCAATGTTGCCGCCTCGGCCGATTCCCAGACACAATAACAATCCATAAAGCATCCACGTGCGCTCTTCTGACTATTCTCAGAGTCCGATTTAATTGACGAATGTATTTTCACTTTCGCGTAGAAATGAAGGGCTCACATCTTACACAATGCCCCCAATCGCATTTTTTTCCAGCGCAGTAGCAAATATGTGCTTGTATTTGTAATAGCCATATTGGACTATACTGAAATACGATGCAGCTGGAAATGGTGTCAGGCCATGTTCACTAAAAGAAAGGGACACATTCACTACAATCCAATTTGACATAGAAGAGCCCAGTTAAGGCCTGGGGATAAATCAGTTAAATTAACTATGTTGAGTTAAACTGCTATATAAACTTGAATGATGTTAAAAAAAGGAAAGACGCATAGTAACAGGTAAAACAGAAATCCTAAGCTGTCTAGTATGGGGTCTCTACCGCTATGCTATTCTGCCCTCTGAGCAATTCGGCAGTAGAGAATTTGAACCCGACATGGAAGATTACATTTCAAAAGCCAATGGTGGAACTTAGTTGTTGTTTTATTGGTTTAACTTGTATTTTACTGTGTGCCCGGTTGAGTTTTATACAATCGTATTTTCTACTGAGATAACCAAACCATTAAAGAAACAAGTAAAAGGTGGAGTACAATTCAATTTGACACAGAAGAATAAAACCAATGGTTGAACTAAATTGATTAGCGCAACAGAACGTTGTAAATAAAATTGTATCATGTTAACAAAAGACACATCCATTTCTGCCAAGTAGGAACCATGCATATGATCCAAGCTCCGTTCTCCTGTCTGTTCTACCCATATCCTGATTCTGTTTCCTGTATTGATCCCTGATCCAAGCTCCATTCTCCTGTCCCGGCTACCCGTATCCTGATTCTGTTTCCTGTATCGATCCTCGATCCCTGACTTCCCACTTGTCCAAGCTACCCGACCTGTTCAGTTCTCCGACCACGCTCCTTTCTCCCGTCTCAGCTGCCCGACTTGTTTCGATCTCCGACCACGCTTCGTTCGCGAGGGCTTCCCGCTTCTCCTGCCCAGCAAGCACCAGATTGCCATCATTTCTTCTTGCCCTGACTTCCCTAACCCCTTAACAAAGCATTGTGTGAAACGTTACGCATTTGATTCACCTGCTTGTTTTGGTCGTGACAGAAAAAGTAAATTGAAAAAATAATGGACGGATTCATCGATTATTAAAATAAAAGGTAGTAGCAAGCGGCACGGCGGCTGAGTGGTGAGCGCATCCGCGGCACAGTTCAGAGGTTATGGGATCGAATCCTCCTGTGTGGAGTTTGCATGTTCTCCCCCTGCTTGCGTGGGCACTCGGGTTTCCTCCCACATTCCAAGAACATGCAAGTTACGTTGATTGACCAGTATAAATAGTCCCTAGGTGTGAATGAGCCTGTGACTGTTTTTTTCTGTGTGCCCTGCGACTGGCTGGCAACCAGTTCAGGGTGTCCCCTGCCAACTGCCCGAAGATAACTGGGATGGGCTCCAGCACCCCAGCAACCCTACTGAATGTCAAGTGGTGCAGATAATGGATGGATGAATGGATAGTTAGTAGAAGCCCCGAACGAGATGTCCTGTATCGGACTTTATGACTCTACCTAATGTTGTTTCTGCTTTCCACTGGCGGAGCGATCAAAATAAGTCAAGGCTATCACTGGCGTCGCACATAAATACATGAAAGGACGACAAAATATCGTAAAAGATTCATAACAAGGAAAAATCTCAACTTTAGAGCATTTGCATTACTGTCACCCAAAAATGTGGGTCGCATTCGCTTATGATGCCTGTGACGAGAATTTGTCAAGTCTTTTCATGTGTCCGTCATGCCCCACTTGACTTTTTCAGAGTTTTTCCCGAAACTTTCTGTCTTTCATATAGTTTTTTTACAAAAATATCAGGCAGCACTGTCAATTGAATTTGTAATGCGTGTGCATTAAGAAGAAGACAATAAGGACAAGTTCCACATTTTTAATAGATTTTTTTTATTTAACAAATATACAAGGTACAATGAAACATTTTTTTACTATTTGTGAATCAAATGCAAGTGATGTTTACTTGTTTAAAGGGAATTGGAAGATGTACAATAATGTTCATACAGAAAATAGAAAAAAACTGAGAATGGCATCTCAAATTCAGCACTTAATAGATATACTATTGATATAAAAATCATACTAATTAGAATAAACATCAACATCATAGTAATAAAAAATAGATGTGTGTGTATATCAATACATACATACACACAACCCATCCCAGCCATCTTCGGCTGTGGGCAGAGGACACCTTGAACTGATTTCCTGCCAGTCGCAGTGTCATGATTTGCCCATTACCCTCATCTGTGCCAGCTCGTCTGGCTCCAGCTGCTGCTCGTTTCCTGAATTGTTCCCCTCCTATTTAAACTCAATACTCTCATTCACTCCTGGTCAGTTCGTCTGCGAACCTCGGCGCATGCAAGGCAAGCATTTTTTGACTCTGGTTCCCGTCTGTCCCGTCCTATCTGTATCCTACTGGTCTGCCCCTGGGTTCCCGACCGTCTCCGGCTACCTGACTTGATTCCTTCCTCCGACCACGCTCCGATCTCCCGTTTCGGCTACCTGACTTGATTATTTCCTCTGACAACTCTCCGATCTCCCGTCCCGGCTGCCCGACTTGTTTCTGTCCGCAGAACAACGCTCCGATCTCCCGTCCTGGCTCGTTTTCACCCTTCGACCACGCTCCGATCTCGTGGGCTTCCTGCTTCTCCTGCCCAGCGATCACCAAATCGCTGGCTTTTGTTTCCCCGCGCCTGACTTCCCCAATTCCTCAATAAAGCTTGGTGTGAAATGTTACGCGTTTGGGTCTACTGCCTGTTCTTGTTCTGACACGCAGGGCACACAGAGACAGAAAACTCACTCGCTCATTGACACATAGCGACAATATATACATAATAATAATAATAATAATAATAATAATAATTTCCTTTGTATTGTCATTCTTTGTAACAATGTACACAGAACGAAATGTCGATACGCCTGACCTGTTGTAGCGAGTCGGTGCAGCCGCAGCCAGAGGGCGCCGCCATTATACCAATTAGGTATGTCTCGGACGAGGCGCGAACCAGCGACCTCCCAGTCTCAAAGCGGGCACACTACCATCTAGGCTATATGTGCCTGTGTGGGTTTCCTCCGTTTTTTCCCCTACATTCCAAAAACCTGCATGGCAGGTTGTTTGGCCGGTCTAAGTTGTCTCAAGTGTTATAAGCAGCGGTGCGTAAAAAATACTTTTCTCCAGATCACATCAAGACACTCATGGAGTCGAAGAGTTTTGTCCTGTGTCGTTTAGCACATGCTAAATACATGCACTTGTTTTATAATCAGATTCATATCCATATCATAACATATCATATTGTATAAGCTCTAAATTAGATTTAATTTTGTAGTATTTTTGTAAAACTCTAGAATGGATAAGAAAGCAAGAATAGTGTTAACAGTTTCATTTTAATAATACACATTACAAAAAACTAAAATAAAAAAAAATCATAGCTCAAATGTGAGATACATAATATGGTCAGTACTGAATGAATGTTTTGCAAATATATTAGGCTTACTTCAATACTTGCGTCATTAGGAGAACAAGGCTAAGAAGGCTGGCCTGGTATTAGAGGAAAATGCAACTGTTTAGTCACTGGACTCTGTACTTAGTTCCTCTTTGTTCTGCTTTGTAGGACTTGATTCAGGTCGCAATATATTTAAGACTGACACTTAGATCTCAAATATTGTATAATGTACCTTTAAAAAGTGCTCGACTCTGACACTGTTCTATGGTAGCTTCGCTTTGCCTTTGCCTTTCTTCTTCGATGGTGATTTTCTTTTGCTGGCATTTGTTTGTACGACAATGCCCATGAAGAATCATCGCCCCCTATAGGGCGCACTGAAGAGCACAGGTGCATGCTACACCTAAATGGGGCACTGTGAAATTTGTAACAGTGCGGAATTAAGTACCAATTATGGACATGCATTACGGGCCATATAGAAAGTTAAGGTAGCATTTCCCAGTGGTGAATAGCCGAAGTTGAAATGTAAGGCAAATATTACTCTCATTTTACTCATTTAACACCTTTATGGGGAGAAATTTGTCCCGAAAATATTTCCACATGGGTTGTTCAGATTCACAAATTAATCCGTAATTTATTTGAGATCTTGTTGTGGATTGTGGATACTAACTAATGATAAATATATAGGCATCTGGTGAAGGTCGTGGGATGATGTTGTTGCAAAAGGTCAGAAGCTGATATGCTGAAGGAGCCGGGGCGGTCGACCTTCACGAGATATCTTAACTTTATTTGGGAACACTGTAAAGACCAATTTTGAACGTTTGGAACTTTGAACGTGTCCCGAATGCAATAAAGCGCGTTCCCTTTTCGCCACATGTCCTCTCTGCGTATTTTTTGGGGCGGCGCCCAACGCCGTTCTCTCCCAAAATCTAAAAATCATATGTATTGATAAATGCACACGCAGGAACAAAAATAGCATATTTAAATCTCAGATACCTTTGTGGATCTGCAAAATACATGAATCGCACAGTATTTCATATTTTAATGGTATAGGAGAAATTGAAACATTGCCATTGAAAGTTGTCAAAAAGTGCTTGAATTTAACCTTCTAAAATGTTTGCTCCTTGTAGTGCGAAAAAAAAAGCAGTAATATAGAAGCTATACGAACAATGACCAGGGGTTTTAGTAGCCTTTTTTCCCCTATCAGCCTTTTATGTTTTTGACCGTCCTGCACTCTGAAGATGAGGTGCAGTGGTCGCCATGGCAACGTTTGTTAATTTAGCACAATGGCCGGAACGGACGAGGACTCGCAGCCTTTTTTTCTAAGCAAGCGTGTACGACCTCGCTCCTGCTGTCTTTCTTTTTTATTTATTGAAGCTCCACTTTTCTTTTTAGCCTTGATAATGAAAGGGCCGGACTGACAACACCTCCCAGCTTCTCTTGCTGCATCAAACCCAGCACATCACTAAGGTGATATGCACCTGTGAATACACTTAGAGGTCACTCTCTTTTTCCTGAACTCAATGTTGTAGTAGTCTTGTGGCTATTTTTGTGGACGAACTGTGCAGGTTAGCTTGCACTGTCACTGTTGAGAGACACACACATAATCCTGCCATGTATCATATTATTTAAGTCAGCGTATTTTCAGTTTGCAGGGAGACCTTGTCTAGTGTGCTGCAGGAAATTGCCCAATTTTATCTTTGCAAAAAAGCATGCTACTGTTTACAGGGTTTATACAGGTGCTTGAAAGTGCTTGAATTGAAATGATGTGTTTAAAATGTTTGAAAAGTGCTTGAGTTTTGGGTGATGCAGTGTTCATTTTAGCTCTGAAAAGTGATTGCACTCGCATGCTCAAAAATCTATGGGTCCCAACAGAGATCTATGGGTCCCCAAAATTTAGTGTTATCGAGGTTGAAATTGTAAATCGGCGACAAATATATAATATAAATCTATACATTCATTCAGTTGTAATTGTCACAATTTATTTGTAATACAAATCAGTTATCACTTCAAGATTTTTCAGTTACCAACAATATTGTACATTATACAAAATAATATTGCTGAAATAATAATGTTAATCTATATTTTCCATTCAGTTTTAATCATCACAGTTAATTGGTAATACAAAGCAAGTTATTACTTCAGATTTTTCAGTTCATATATTCTTCGTGGTTTGCTGTCCCGCCACAGTTGTAATGCCTTCTCAAGGGCCAATCCATTATCATCCTTCTCATTGCGCAACCAGGAATAAAATTTAGTCAGTTTTGGCAGAAAAGGCCTTTTTTTGCTAGGAGTATTCTTTTGTTTATTTTCTTTCGTCGAGTCGTTCGCTTCAACACACGTGTTTTCCTAGCCTCCACGATCTTCCGAAGAATTTCTCCGCCGTTTTTTCGCGCCGGAATTAATGCTGTTGTTATCACTTTCTGCATTATGTTTCGACTTGTTACTGACACTGAAGAAATTACCAATTTTGTGTTGATTTTCACCTTAACTCAACGACAACCACCACAACAATGACGTAATCTCGAAGCAACGAGATCTCGTTTGCCGAGATCGGCGTGCAGACAAAAACTCGAACCGCGAGACCAAAACAACAATCTGCCTGACGAAAAGTTTGGAATGCTGTAAATCTTTGTTAAAAAAAAAAGTAATCGGGTAATAATGACAATTTAGTGTCGAAAAAGTTGCATCCCGGGGACGCATGTTGATTTGACACTATGCGTCCCCAGCAAAAGTGATGCGTCTAGTACGCAGGGACGCGGGCAAACGAGAACAATGGTGATGTGCTTGTAAATGCATAAAATTGACTATGCATTAAATGAATAAAAATCAAACAAGTCTGCCAAAATGACGCGGGTGCTGCTATCTGATGGCTTCGCTTTGTAAATGCATTTATTCTTTACTTACGATTAACAGCAGCTGGCATTAGTTTGTATGGGGTTGTCATGTGAAGCGTCATCGCCTATACGCGTCGCTGTGACGTTGCCAAGAGGTGCGCATTGTTAAGGCAGGATGGCAGAATTCATGTCAGTTTATACCAGCATATTGACAGAAAAAGATTAATCATCGTAAATAATCCCATCGCAAATAAAACACTAAGAAAGTGCTAGACGTTTGTAGGCCGTACAACCTTTGCAATAGTACATGAGTCAATTCGTTCAAAAGAGAAAAATGATTTTGCATTGCCGGATACTCAGGAAAACGTAACTTGATGTCAAGTTTTGGACATGTTTGATAATTAATTATCTTGCCACACTTGGGATTATGGTTGCTCACTGTTGTTTCAAGGGCTGCTCACCGACTTTGTGTGAACACTCAGACCCGTGGAAAATTAGAGGGAACATTGCCTGTTTCCCTTCTGGTCCTGACACTAGCGGCAAGATAGTGACTTTATTCCAGTGAGCAAAGTAAAAAAAATATGAATGTAGTAGGCAGGGGAGACCCTAAACTGGTTGCTAGCCAGTCGCAGGGCACACAGACACAAACAACTCACTCGCTCATTCACACCTAGGGAATATTTGGACTGGCCAATTAACTAAGGAAAGAGTACTAAAAATACAAAACACACAGAAAAGAACTAAGGCGCACTGAAAAGTACAAATTCCTTTTTACCGACTTTACCTGGGATATGCAGTCAGTGCTGTCACAGCAGACTGGGCGCCAGATGAAATGTTTCGGGCATGGAATGTATATTTCCTTTCTTTTTTTATTTATCCTTTTTAAGTTCAATTTTTACTCTAAATTGGATCGATTGATAGCTCTCAACTTGTTTGATTATTCTTTTTTTTACATGGCGTGATGAGAGTACATAAAATAAAATATTTTAGCCTCTTTCTACATTGGTTCTTATTGCAAACTAGCGACATTCTCTTGGAAACTAGTGTCATCTTCTTTCTGTAGTCCATACATTTGGTACGTAAACATTCTTTCTTTTAGTCCCCAAAATCACAAAGGAACAGACCAGGGTGGTATAAACAAGGACGGAGCAAAACACTTTCCACCTCTATCTCAATTCTTTGAATGTAACGGGAAGTCCTTGCAGGAAAAAAGAAGCAGCAACCACTTGTTGCACCATCTCGGTCAAGGTTGATTGAGGTCAATGTTAAAATCGCGCAACGAATTACAAAAAACAAAATATTTTTGAAGAACGACTCCTATCATACATGTTAGTGTTTTCCTACACGGCATTTACAGTATACCCTCGAGAAAGAACTTGAATCCATTCTGAGGCAGGGGTCATAAAGTGAAATTGCCACATGGCGGGGGGTAGAAACCTGTGGTATTTAGTTAAGGCATTCCAAAACCCTATTACCCCAGATAAACCATTAAAATAACAAAATGGCATATAGTGAGTAAATTAGTGCCTAATACCTCACGGTTAATCTACACCAGAGCTCCTGAGATGAGCAAACATCTGCAAAGTAGCACCCCCTCCTCATTACTATCTCATTCAGTGCCAGATGCTCCTCTGAAATTGGGAGATCTGGTGCTAACCAATTTTTGCCATTTTGACAAATATTTTGAAGGCTTTGGAAAAACATGTTCTGTACCTTTGTAGACATAGGATATATCAAAAGAAAGCTTCAACCATCACCTTTATTTAGAAAAGTATGCTTCTAGCTTTTCCGTTGTTTAGTAAATAACAGTTAAACTTTGCTAAATTTCTTGGAAATACTCATCTCCAAGAAAACTGAGAAAACGGTGTTTTGTGAAATGATGCATTTCAAGCAGAACCTTTACTTTGGTGCATTTTTCGCATTTGCAATGCCTCCTATATCTGGACAATGATTTACATAAACACAAGATCACTTGGCTTGTTTCCGGTAACCTGATAACACCATTTCAGTTACCACGGCAATCATGGCCATGCAAGATATGTCATCCTTCTCTGTTTCGACGATGACGAATTGACTTTGTCATCTTTTTTTAGAATGCAAAAAGCTTCGAAGTCTGTACTTATATCTTTACTCGCTATATGAGCCACCTACTGACTCTCATTTGCCAGATACAGGAAGCAACAAAAGGGAGTGGGGGCTACCTCAGTGTTTGCACAAAGTTTGGATCAAAGGCACTCCTGCCATCTAAGGGTGATTTTTCATTCTAAATCATTATCAGAGACTTATTGATGAGCTGCGCAAAACGCTTCATAATAGTTAAAAAACACATATAAACATATTTTTCCATTTTGGCAATCAGGGACGATGCTTTTGAAAAAGTGTTTATACGTTATGGCACTGAATGAGATACCATGGACTCAACTAGCCCTCACTCGACTATGAATAATGAATCGCGGCAACAATCAGGCTCTTCATTTTAGACGGCTATAACCCCAAGCCTCCAGACAAGAGTCTCATCTACACGGTCCTCTATGGGATAGGGGAGGATGGATTGCGGCCACGTGAGTGCACTTTATTTTAGGCGGAAATACAGTAACTCTAAAAAAGTACGCTTCGCTGGTCCTTGTTTGCAACAATATGTAATCAGGGATAATGGATCACAGTTGCACCAGTGTAGTTCACTTTTTGGTGGACAGAATGGGAAATAAAGAACCTGCAGTCCTGACAGATATGCACTCTGCCAGCCGACCCTCACAGCAACTTGCGATTGGGAATAATGTGTCGCAGAATATTTTTAAATCTGCGATGCACAGGGTCTGTGAAGTACGAAATAGTATGGGATTCCAGTTCTACTTATATGTATATATGAATAAATAACATACAATAGGATACATACAAATAATGTAATGGTCTGACATTAAAAGTGGATTAAAAATGTAAAACAATTTCAATCCTTTCACTTTTGCTCATGCATTTAGAACATTTCCTTTATTTCGCTGCCCACTTATTTTTGATAATAGTCCCGATCGATGGTTATGGCTATGCAACTTAGCCAAGGTAGCAATTAATGTGCCTTCTTTGTATTTATTATCTCAAGCCATGTTTCCATGGTTATCATTTTTTCTTCTCCCTTTAGCATTACTGCAATACTTGGGACACAAAGCTTAACAAATTAAAGTTTGTTATGATAGATTCTGAATTGAACAAAAGCGGTGAAATGCTTTGTCGGAGTGAGTTGAGGCAATACGTATCGGCATCTTCATAAAGCAGTGACGGTACAAATTGCAGACTAGCATCTTACGTAACGTCGACTAATAGCAAACGGGCATGTTAGATCTATCTATCTATCTATCTATCTATCTATCTATCTATCTACAGCACAGGTGTCAAACGGGCGGCCCGCGGGCCGGAACAGGCCCGCTAGGGGGTTGGATCCGGGCCGCGAGACAACGCTCAGGGAAGCGCAAGAGAAAGAGAGCTGTAGGTTGAAATAGGTCCACTTGATGTTGCCAAAGCCTCTCACAAACGCTGCACTTGTATTTTTTTCTGTCTCTCTTCCTCCATTTTTCTCTCCCTCTCTCTATCTCTTTTACACTCTCTGTGTCTTTGTCTCTTTCTTTGTTCCTTTTTGTCTCTTTGTCTTTTTACCTTATTTTTTACCTTATTTTGCTCTCTCTTCAGTTTTTCCTTTACTCTCTTTCTCTCTCTCTTGCTTTCCCCTTCTGTCTTTCCCCTGTCTCTCTTTCTCTCCTTCTCTCTTCTTTCCTTTTCCTTCTCCCTCTTTCACTATTTCTGTTTTTATCTCTTGTTTCTCACGTTCTCTCTCTCTCTGTGTCTCCCTTTCTCTTTCTCCTTTTTGTCCCACCCTCTCTACATTTCTCTCCCTATCTTTCTCTTATTTCTTTCTCTCTTTTTTTTTCTTTCTCTCTAATCTACAAAACCGGCCCCCGAGAGAATGTTTGTTCTATCGTGTGGCCCCTGAGCTTAAATGAGTTTGACAACCCTGATTTACAGGTATCTATCTATCTATCTATCTATCTATCTATCTATCTATCTATCTATCTATCTATCTATCTATCTATCTATCTATCTATCTATCTATCTATCTATCTATGAATTGTTGGGAATTAAATATCAAAATGTACTGTTTACCAAATTGTATGAATTAGTTATCTGACTCCATTAACCAAACATAACCTACATTCACCCAACAATTTATGCGCGCTCGTTTCTTTAGGGAAAAGACGAACAGGAAGCCAACATTTCCACACGGGGAAAGATTTATTTTCCCTAAAAATCTAACTAAGTGTACTCCATCAAAAATGGCCGAATTAGCGACGTTGGAGTCTCTGGGGAATATTTTTCTCAAGTCCTTTAGCTTTTTCTTATTGGCCATCTTCTCCTCGCATAATGGCGTGCTGACTCCCCCATGGGCGCGTCAAGGAAGCCCCCTGGGCTTCACCATCTCGTAAAAGAGTCCCGATGTCTGGGGTACTCAAAACAACACCGAGCGTTTCCACGTCATCAGGGCTCTTATGCGTCACCTAGATGTGCTGATTATCTTCTCAGCCGTATTTCCCGTTCCCGCCGTTCCTGTAAACAACATTTTCCACCAGGGTGCCCTGACCTCGCACCACAGCCCAGTCAGTGAATATATTTAGCATTAAATGTAATTTGTATTCAATCGTATAAAATCCTTTATAGTCAAATGTATAAAATCCTTCACTATCTATCTACCCTGGTCATATCCCTCAACATGGGTGACCGACAGCAATACAAACACATACAAAACAAAGAAAATTTAAAAAAGGAGAAATTAGAAAAAAACACACACAACATTTTTCGTACCATGGCCAACCCAAATGCCCAAACACCCAAACAAGTTAAGCACCTAGGCACTCAAGTTGGTCATGCTTTCGTCCCTCCAGATAAAACGGGACACAAGTACGCTGCCATTTCACTCGGGTCAAGGTGACACAACATACTCTTCTTTTCAACAGCAGGGCCCAACAGCTTTCACTGGTTTACCCCTGCTGCATCATACAGACGCCCTGCCCATCCCTTATAACATGTCTAAACATCCCACTATCCTTTTACAACACCTCTCCACTCATTCCTATCACCAAAAACAGTTTGAACTTTTTGGGCCTGCAAAATAATTCATTGTTGATGTTGCATAGTAGGGAAAGTGCAGTTACGAAGGGTCGGAGAGGTGGGGGGCACGTAAACAGAAAACATCGTAAGGCAGGGTCACTGTAACTATATAAACAGTTTCTAATTGACTTAATAGCAAATCAACTCCATTATTCATCATTTTGACAAGAACACCTCCAGGAGATAAAAAACATCAAATAATAATCAGCTGAGAGAAAAACTTAACATTCCACCAATACAAAATAAAGTTGCAATATTTATACCTTTTTTTTTTATTTCAATGGTTTGTATCACTCTTAAAAAAAGAAAAATAATAGAAAGAAGCAAAATTGAAACTTGTTTTTTTCCGAAGACTTACTGATTCAATACCGTGTTTTGTTTGAATTCAAACATCCACCCAAGAGCGGTAAGAGCGGTATAAACGCAGCAATTTATTTAAACAAGGGGGTGAAATTTTATTCATGTATTTTTATATAATAAGTAATATGATAAGCCTTTTTTAGGTGACGCTGGAGTCCCATAAAAGGAGCTCAAATAGACCGTAAAACTTTCCATGCAAGAAAATTGCTTTTACAAAGTCTGGCAATAAATGGGGAAAAAACTTTTAACCGGGTAAAACATCAATTCACACAAGTTTTTTAGGTTAACGAAAAAATGCACACAATCCCTCCCAAAAAAATCAATAAAATATAAATTCGTATCCATATAATACAAAATGTTCACTTTAAATATTAATTTATATTTAACTAAAATATCTGAAATAGTAGTTAGTGGGTAAATAATTGTTCAAGTTTTCTAAATTATTTGATATTACTGTGAAATTACTTTGAATATTTTAACGTAAACAAACAGTCCAAATGTTCCTCTACTTATTACTTTATTATAATAGTTTATAGTATCATAATTAATCATTTGAAAACGTTTGAATATAAAAGGTAGCCTAAAATGTATGGTAAGAATATTTCTCAGTAAAATATGAACCTAGGGAGTCATACTTATTTTTAAAATTAATACCCAAACATATTTTACAAATATTAGAATATAAATGTAAAGTTAATTTTCCAATTATGTTCATGTTATTAGTAAGAAAACCAAATTAGACCTATACACTTCTAATTAAAATTTTCTCTAGTGGATTTAAAAAAGGCTAAAAATGAGAAAAAAAATCTAAGAAATCTTACTAAAAAACAACAGTAACATTTAAACTTGATAAAATAAATCTAAAATTGTATTTGTAGAGAAAATACATCATGATTATTTTCAATTTGCAAGAATATATGGTTATGATTATTTTAAGTATTTTTTTATGAAAATAATAACATTAACACTTAATTATATAATTTGAAAAAGGTAAAATATCAAAAATCTTAATTGTACATTTTTGAAAATATTTTTCAGTAAAATATACAATAGATATAGAAAAATAAGCACAATTATCTGTAATCTGCCCAAGTAGATAATTTAAAGTACTATTTTTAGAAAAAAAAAATCACTAACTGGATCAAGGTTGGGTTGTTTCAGTGTAGGTTTAATAACAGTGGACATAAAAGCCGCTGGAACTACACCTGAGGAGAGTGATATGTTTATAATATTTAGAACTGAAGTTGCAAGGACCCCAAAAAGACCTTTAATCAGCGAACCCGGAAGCGGGTCGAACAGGCAAATCGTCGGTTCGTCACTGTCACTGTTCAAGATTATCCAGTGACAGATCACTAAATCGGAAAAAATTCCCTGAACAGCCACCATGTTGCGCATCTATAGATTTCAATCCTTTAATATATAATGTATTAACACTGTCTGAAATTTCTTCCCGTTTGCATTGAATCTTCTTATTAAAGAAGACCATAAAGTAATGGACTGAATGGGAAGAACTATCCGGGATAATATGTTGCCTTGTTAGCGATGCTACAGTGTCTAAAAGGATTTTGGGGTTATTCTTTTGTGCTGCGATCACCTTTGAAAAATAGGCTGATTTTGCAGAGGCGAGGGCTGCTTTATACTTTAACAAGTTGTCACACCAGGTTTGATGGAAAACCTCAAGCTTGGTAGCGCGGCATTTTCTTTCAGATTTGAATTCTTGTTTAAGCGATCTCGTTTCATCAGTAAACCAAGGCGTGCATCTTTAAGGTCATAATTTAAGTAACTCTTAATATTACCATATTTAAAATAGGTTTTTATGAAATTAGACAAAAATACTTCAATGAATAGTTATATTTAAAAAGAAATTGTGGGAAATAAAACAATTCCAAAAATAAACATAACCATCAACAATCTGCTGGAATATAAAATGGTATTTATTTTATTTTTGTATATTAGTTACAGCAAAAATAAAATAACACAGACACTATACAATTAATCTTTAAAATGTGTTTCTGTGAAAAAAGACCAATAAAACATAGACTTTTTTGTATAATTTTTACAATTATTTTTGTAGTTCAAATATACAAAATTCTTAAAGTTAGCATAATCGTCTCTAATCTGCTGAAGTCATCAATAATATTAGAACAGTAAACCTTAATTTGACGAATACATTTGATATAAGTCTGTTGTGAAATAAGAAAATAATTAGAACAGTTAACTCATATCTACAAAAGTGGATAATTTTACTCAGTTTACAGGGTTCGCAAGTGTGCTTGAAATCCTTGAAAATGCTTGAATGTTACCATTGGGTTTTCCAGAACTGAACCGTTCTTCAATTTTGAGTGAAGTGCCCGAAAATACTTGAGATTGTCACCATGTTCCTCTACAAGTCTGTTTAAAAATGACGTTGTTGCCACTCTGGTGGCTTCACTTTGATGTTGCATTTCTTTTTCCCTTGTGATTAACAAAAGCCGGCATTAGTATTGATGGCATTGTCCTATGAAGCGTCATCGTCCCATACAGGTCATGCTCAAGAGGAAAGGTGCATGCTAAACCTAAACAGGGTACTTTGACATGTGTATTATGCAATGATAACATATAAATTATGGACTTTTATTAAGGGGAATGTAAACAATGAGGGTAGCGTTTTCCAGTGATAAATTGAAATCTGAATATTTTCCAGCAACTGAAAGTGTAAGCTACCTTTTACTGTCATTTTACCCAATACCTTTATGAGGAGAGATTTGTCTAAAAAAATTCTTCCACATTGTTAAAGTTAATCATTATAAAAACTCTTTGGTGGCTGTATTACTCACATAAAATACAGATATTAAGTTATAAAACTACTTCGTGATAGCTGCTGCCCATTCTCACGCGGCCGATGTCTTTTGGCGAACAGACCTAACATTCCATAGGCGTGGTTTATTATTCGTCAGTGAAAACAGGAAAAGGAACACACACACATGAGCATGACTTCACAATAAAAGAATATAAGATTGAAAAACGTACAAAAGATGCAATTAGACTGATGATTGAAACGCTACTTTATGTATGTGTGTGTGTGAGAAAGATTGTTTTTATATTTAGGAATATAAAAACAAGTTATTTTCATTGCATTGAATTCTGAGAAATGCACATATGCAAAACGGCCAACTTTACAACATCAATTGTTAAGATTCACAAATATATTTTTGATGTACTGATGGACAAACCCTGCAGTTTCTTGTGAAAATCTTGAAATGGGATTGGACATGTGCTCAGCGTGAATTCCGAGGCTTTGGCGAGACTATGCAACCCTAGCTCTCACTGTAGCTTTAATTCGATGAGTCTCATAGTCCAATATGCTATATATAAAAAAATGTATCACAAAAGACCATTTTTAGAGGTAATTTCTACCCAGGACCTATATGGTGAGAGATTTGTTTAAAAAGATATTTACATGTGTATTGTTCGGATCCACAAGAACTGTATATTTGTGATTTACTCAAGATCCAAGAATCATGTCTGGACAATTCCACAAGCAAGATTAAAAATTGCACATATAAATCGCAAATATATTTGTGGCTCTGTTTCACAACGGATTTCTTCTTTTAATGGTACTGGAGAAATTGGAAAATGTATGTTATGGGTCCTTGAAAAGTAGTAGAATCTGTATGAAATTCAAGTGTTTTTTAAGTGTTCTTATTTTACACAAGGAAAATTCTAAAACAAAATCGTAAAATCTTTTTAAATTTAAAATAAGGTGCAGTTTTAAATAATTGCAAGGCCTACATCACTGCTGTGCTTGCAAAGACTGAAGTTCTGATGTCCATCCATTTCTCCTCCAGGCATGCTCGATAACTGAGTCATCAAAAATTAATTAAAAAAAGGGTTGGAAAACACCACCAACCACCCACAAAATGTTTTCCTATTGAATCACTACAAGATCTTTTGAAACATTTGCTGCAAGGTCACCCGTGAAATGACATCTCAAAAAAAAAGAGAAGAAGGAACATTATCGTCATCTCCTGGGACGTAAACTCAGCACGACATCAAACACATTTCATTTTGTGCCGTGCATAGAAGAGAGCTTTTTGCACAAAGCACAAACCTTCTTTCTATAAATCCGGAATGACAGTCGAGAAAGGCGTAAACGTGAGGCAAGATAGAGAAGTCAAGACATAAACATAAGTTGAATCACGTAAAAACAAACTGACTACTGGGCATATAATGGAAGTATGGTTTTGTGCTACATACCAACATCAAAACAATGGGGAGTGCCGGTATCTCCCAATTTTTGCCATTTTCACTTTTATTTCGTTTTTTTTTCCGTAACTATACAGGCATAGGACATATCAAAAGTGAGCTTTAACCCTCATCCTTCATTAGAAAAAAAACTTACTTGTCGAGCTTTTATCCTTATGTAGTAAACAACAGTTGATGTCATGAACCGGAACAGGAGGAGAACCCAAACGCGTGACGTTTCTCACACAAGCTTTCATTTTACGGGATTTGGGGCAGTCATGCACGTTAACCCAAACGCCAGTGATTCGGGGATCGTGGGCAGAAGACGTAAGGCAGCAGTCTGGCATTGAATGACAGGAAGCCAGAGGCCAATGAGATCGATACCAATTGCTCGAGCAGATATCGGACAGATGGAGCGATACCGGACAGGACGGGACAGACAGGATTGATATCAAAACTGGATATCGAAATTAAACAGGCCCAACTAGACTGGAACTAAACTGTATATCAATATTAAACAGGACAAAATATACGGGAACAATACTGGATGGACAGGAAACACAGGCAGGGAACTGGAGAGAGTCAAAACAGACATCTCGCGGGGCAGAGGTTCCCTGACAGACTGACCAAGGGTAAGTGAGAGCACTGAGATTAAATAGAAGGGAAGCCAATTTGTCAACAAGCTGCAGCTGGCGCCAAATGGGCAGTGCCAATTGGGCGCCGTGACAACCGTGACAACCGTGACACTTGAACATTGCTAAGTTTCTTGAAATGACTTGCTTCAAAGAAAACAGCTTTTTTTGTGAAGTGATAATTTTAAGCAGAACCTTCACTTCTTCACTTGTTTTTAATATATATATATATATATATATATATATATATATATATATATATATGTATACGGGGCAGCAGCATGGCGGCGCAGTGGTTAGCGCATGTGCAGCACAGTTCAAGTCTTGGGAAACTCCTGCGTGGGTTCAAATCCAGTTCCAGACTTCCTGTGCGGAGTTTGTATGTTCTCCCCGTGCTTGCGTGGGTTTCCTCCGGGCACTCCGTTTTCCTCCCACATTCCAAAAACATGCATTTCAGGTGAATTGGCCGGTCCAAATTGTCCCTAGGTGTGAATGAGCGAGTGAGTTGTCTGTCCCCGTGTGCCCTGCGATTGGCCGGCAACCAGTTCAGGGTGTCCCCGGCCCACTGCCCGGAGATGGTTGAGATGGGCTCCAGCCCCCCCCGCAACCCTACTGAGGATAAGCGGTGTAGCTAATGAGATGAGATGAGATACGGGGCAGCACGGCGGTGCAGTGGTTAGCGCGTGTGCGTCACAGTTCTGAGGTCGTGGAAACCCCCTGCGAGGGTTCAAATCCAGCTACCGGCCTTACTGTGCGGAGTTTGTATGTTCTCCCCGTGCTTGCGTGGGTTTCCTTCGGGCACTCTGGTTTCCTCCCACATTCCAAAGACATGCATTTCAGGTGAATTGGCTGGTCCAAATTGTCCCTAGGTGTAACTGAGCGAGTGAGTTGTCTGTCCCTGTGTGCCCTGCGATTGGCTGGCAACCAGTTCAGGGTGTCCCCGGCCCACTGCCTGGAGATGGTTGAGATGGGCTCCAGCCCCCCCCCGCGACCCTAATAAGGATAAGCGGTACAGCTGATGAGATGAGATACATATATATACATGAGAGTATTTGCGATGCCACCAATATCTAAACATTGCTTTCCATCAACACATGGGCAGTTTGCTGGTAAAATATAACATTTTGTTGCAAGAACACTTAACTTATGCATGAATGATGCAAGAACCTTTCAGCCCCTGATGTTTTCGGTGACATGATTCGGGTCGTCACGGCGATCGAGGACATGCACAAAGCGTCATCCCTCCCTGTCCAGACGATGAGGAAGGGACTTTGTCATCATTATTTTATAAATAACAAAGCTTTGAAGTGTTAACTGTCCATTTTTTTTACCACATCACACGTACTCGGCATATGGGCCACTACACACTGCCATACCGTGCCATACGGTGGATACAGGAAGCAAAACCAGGCACTAAGTGTGATGACAAAGATCTGATCAGTGCCATTCTGGCCATCTTGTGGTAGTTTTTCATGCAGAAGTCATTCCCAAAGGTTTGATACTTACTAGTTAGCTGTGCCAAAGCCTTTGTAACATATTTTTAGAATAAAAAAAACAACAAAAACATATTTTTACGTTTTGGCACTCAGGGACAATGCTTCATAAAAACAAATTTATATGCTATGGCACTGAATGAGTTAATTACAAAAAAAATACTATGTTGTTTTAATTTTGTAATGAAGATTGATACACCCGCGGTTTTGAAATAAAAATAATTAGAATTTTATTGATTGTCAATGATTAAAATGAAAGTATGTCATTAAATGTAGCACAAAAGGAGCATACAATTATGAATCTGAACTGAATGAATAGAATGTACAGCATCTTATAAGACATTAATTTATATTTTTGTATTTTTTTAAAGTGAACACTTTATATTTTCCTACTTATAAGTCTTTTATATTTTTCTGCCAACTTAAGTGCAACTGTAATGTCGTTGTAGAAATACAACGATGACAAAGCTGATTCTAATATTCATTCTGACCAATATCAAATAGGTATCCTAAAGACGTAAATCGCTCAGTCACATGCACAAATAACACTGATAATTATATCCCGTTTTTAATATTGGACACCTGCAAAGAAGGTTGCATGGGTTGTTGGTTTCTTATTTTGAATATTATACCTCACTGCTGTCTGTTATGTGGGCTCTTTAAATCAGTGTCAATATCAGACATTAATGTTGCTGTTCTTTGATTTCCAGACGTTTTAAGGTGGATCTGCTTTTTGTAACCTAAGATATTTTAAAAATAAAGGGCTTAAGGTGGGTTTGTGGTACAGGTTGGAATATCTTATCGGATTAATTGATTCTCTCTTGTTTAATTGTCATGTTCAAACTCCGTTTGTATCTTCTGTTCTTATTTTGAGTTTTTACTAAACTATAAACTCATCGACTGTAACGTTTGAATTTTGAGATTCCACATATTTTTTATGGCGTTTAGCATCGAAAACTTCTTAGCAAAAGGTCCAAAAACATCTTGTTCCACATCATAAAGTGAAAACAATGTAAATGAGGAATGCCATATCTACTGAATATGCAAAACCCAACTCTAATCTCATCTCTTGACCATATCGCGCTGCACTTACTATTCGCCCGGGCCAACAGTCGTCAACCTCATCAAGGGCATCAGCTCGTCCGAGGTGATTCATAGACTACGCCGACCTGACAGGTGACTTTAGAGTCGTCATTTTTTTCCTGTAAAATAATTTCACCCTCTTTCAAGGGGACTGTATATTTTCCAACGGTCTTCCCTGATTAGCATTTTTATAACGCATTAAAAGAGCACTCACAGACAAGAGGCAAAGACGGTAGACGCCATCGCTAACTGCAACAGGGGAAGCATTTGGCTTTAATTATACAAGCCCATGAATATGCAAGGCTTCTTTCGAGTTGTTCTTTGTTACGTGACGACTTCTTCTTAACGCAGCGCCGCCCTACATGTTGGTGACAGAAGTGTAACACAGACCTTGGGAACACTTGAACGCAATTGTTTGAACATGTGTCAGCAGGATCTCTTAAGGGAGCATCAAGGCTCTCGTGAACTGGTCCATCTGTAGTCTGCTGGGTGAATAACAAATGCTTTTTGCAGTATTAATAACTCGCCAAATTGCGGTACAGGAGCTGAAACTTTCCATTAGTACTGTTGCCGTTGACAACCTATGTCCTGCTGCGTGTTCAATTTAAGAGAAAAGTTGAAGAGAGCAGTTCAGTTCAAGTCCATCATGACAAAGAAACAGAAAAAAATAAGCTGAATATTCTGGGCTTGTGAACAAGACACAGTCCTTCTTAAAAGAGCATTGAACAGTGTCTGACCACTGTTTTTTTAGGAAAGGTGTGTGGAATGACAAATAAAACATAGCCGAGTTTGGGTTTTCCAGGCAAACTAAGAATGTGACATTGTCACAAATTTTTCTTCCATTTTTTTGGTGCGAGGAAAAATGAGACATTGTAATTGCGTCTTTTCTTTACCACTTCTGACTGCTGATATCTACCTCAAATATCTACGAATGCTTTGTAATTCATTGGAGAGGCCATCCTGTTTTCCGTTGGATTATTAAAAGATTTTAATAATCCATTGTGATGAACGTGTTTGAGAGTACACCATCAACAGAAGTAATAAGCATTGTTTTATTAATAGTGCACGGAGCCGGCACACGGAAAAAGATGGATGTCTGGGCTATAATTAACCAGAATTATTTACTGACTGGCCTTGTCTTGTGGGAGGTTCATCCGTGTATTGGATCTATTAACTCAACACAGATAGGACTAGTTTAAGTGGATATGAATAATGTAAAAAGTAAATAAATAAAATATAAAGCTTTGCTGCCTTTACAGATGCACAACCTCATGTCAAAGAGTGCACTTTTTCAGGCCTGGGTAGTGGAGCAATGGCTGGAAATTCTCCCTGCCGACACCACTGACGTGTGTTAATTAAAAGTCCTCCGCAGCCACAGCCAGAATCTGCCTTTTTCTGCCTACTCCGCCAGCTCCTTTGTTGCTCTCAGATAGCCAGCGCCTGTCCACCCCAAGTCTCTAAGCAGGCGAGAGGTTGATGAGCCCACAAAACCCCAGCAGCCTTCCTCAACTACAGTGGTTTCCAGTGCGCCACTGCATTCCGCTGCCAGGACTTCATATTTTGTCCGTTTCCTCCTGTTTGACGCCTATTCCCTCCCCCTAAAGGCAAGTGAACTCCACCATGTCTGGCCACAATCATTTTCCTGGGAAACAGCAACTGACTCTTGAGGTGTACTTGAATCTTCCACGGGTAAGAGAAGCGTCCTCAAGTTTGACGGGTTGTGGTAGTGATGCAATTGCCATCCCTTGCAAACTGGATAGTATAGCTTGATAGGGTAGTTGGATACATGTTTGCTTCCTGTTTTCATGCCTCGACCACCTCTGCCATCCTTTTCAGAATAACGCCATGTCCCTAGAGGCCTTGGGACAGTGACGTTTTGCAGCCCGAGAGAATGTGCTGAAGGCTAACATTGAGGGTACTACAGAAGGGGCACATCTCTTCAGTGCTCAACCAAAAAATTTTGGGGCAGGGTAGCGTGTTGTAAAGCCGCCCAGATCAGGAAGCTGAGCCTTTGTTGAAAAATGATCCACAGGTCGGGCTAAGACATAGGCGTGTCCTTGACACCTTTCCCTGTTGTCCAGATGCCCTGTCTGCTCTGGGAAACTGTTCTGATGATATAGCGTTCCTTCTCTGACCTTATTACTTCTGTCACCACCATGGTTTTCTTCTCCTGCATGGAAACTTTTGACTAAAAGAGGGGGGCTTCGCTCCAACCAAGGCAGGCTCGCCCCAGTAGAACCATGTCCACTAACTCTCAATGTTTTAGCCTGCCAATCGCCCGGTCAATCTCTTCCTTTGCCCCCCACCTCTTTCCTGTTTTAACTTTTGTGCCCATTGCCCTGACCAGGTGTTTAGAGGATTCGCTCAACTCCAAAACCATCTGGCCTTCTCCTCCTTGTACCCCAGGGCGATGAAGTGCAACGGCAATTGGAGCATGTTTCGACTGAAAAGGCCCACATCCAAAAGGCATCATGGCAGAGCTTGTTCACAGTGAGTAAGGTTACCTCGCTCACCTTCAGTGGCCACATCACCTGATGGTAGAATAGCTGCTGGTAGCCTCCCCCGCCTGGAAGGGATTGAATATCCCATCACTATCGCCACATCAAGTTGCTGATATCCTGTTGTAAAGTTCTGGTGGGAACAGCACATCTGCAAGTCTGCAAAGTACTTGGCCACTATTCCTTTGATGGAGTCTGGTGTGTTGAATAAGTCCAAGGCAAAATTTATCAGTGGGTGCAGGACAGACCTGTAAGCGTTGGCAAGATCATGCCACACAACATGCAGGTCACTTGTCTCTCCTTGCCATTTGTTCTCAAATGAGAGCTATGTGCTCAACCCACCCTGAAAATCCTGGGCCTTCTGACAGCTGGTGTATATATAGTTGTTACCAGTGAGGTAACTGGTCAACCTCTTGGCTATGGGGGAAAATCATATCTCCCCTTCCACAATCGAATTAGCAATGTTCCTGAATTGGCTGATCGTGCTGAACTTATGTTTCTTTGGAATGAAGACTGTAACATTTCTTGCCATTCCGAGATCTTCTTCTTTTATGTTACCTGCAGGAGTTTCCACAGGATTTTCAGGATCCCAGGGCAGTACTTGTACAGCTTGTATGGTATGTTGTTGGTGTCGGGACCTGAAGCTCTTCTTGACTTCTGAACCAGCTCCCCAACTTCGCTGAGTTTGGGGGGAGACATTTTGCCAGCGATGACTGGGGGAGCTGGCTTGGGAACATACCCCTGGGATTCCACCGACATGGCTTTTACTGGGTCACCTACTTGCTCCCTTGTGAGAGATCTCCAGTTTTCCACTCCTTTTGTCCGCCAGTAGTTGTTTTGCATGCGCGAAAGGGTTCTTCAAGAACTTGTATCTCTCCTTCTCCTTCCTCTTTCTGCGCTGACGAATCAGCTCAGCCCTCTTCAGGTTAAAGAGGCTCAACCCCACCTCCTGCCACAGTCACTTTAAGCTCTTCTTCTCTTCCTGGCTTTCTGTCCTCCACTGCTTCTGCCACCTCCAAACCAAATGCTCGATCTTTTTCTCCTTTCTTTCTGCTTGAAGGCTGATCTTTGCCTCTTCTTTCCCACCTCCTCGTTCAGGATGTCTCCCAAAGTGTTAAGCTTGATCTCCACCTGGCCACTGAAAGAAACCAGCAAAAGTACATAATAGAACAACATCCCTTTGACAAAATCAAACAAAGTCCGTGTAAAGTGTATGTATGAAGACCTCCCAAAGCGCTTTACAATGTGCTTCACACTTACCCATTCACACACACTCACACACCAATAGCGGCCATGCCAAGAGAAGCGCTCTACCTCCTGAGCTAATGCCGCCCCATCAAATTGGTGTATGTGGCTATCGCCCTAGAATGAAGCCTTTTCTAAAGGCTGCCTACAAGGAAGCCTGCCAAAAGTTTGCTGAGGATATGTCAACAAAGGCGATGGTTTACTCGAAACTTTTCCGCTAGTCTAATAAGACAAATATGAATTTATTTGCCTCAGATAGTTTAAAGCATTTGGGGTGGCTACCAGGTGAGGAGTACAAATATGTTTTGTGTTGTGCCTAAAGTCAAGCATGGTGTTGGGAATATCATAGTTTGGGGATGCATAAATGCAACTGGAATTGGGAAGTTGCATTTTATTGTGGAAACATGAACTCATGTACTGTGAAGTGAATTTGGGTTGTCAATAAATTATTTGAACAAGTAATTGATTGAACAATTAAAGAGGCAAGTTTGTTATTTATTATTTAACTTGTCTACCTTTTTTGGAACACAACATACATTTTAGGAGAAAAATGGATGAAAAACCTTTTTAGTAAATCTAAAGGGTTGAATACACCTCAATTTTTGTGAATTCTCAGATTTAAGGAATTTCTTTACGAATCATCTACAGAAGAATCTTGACTAGAACACAAATAAAAATTAAGGATAAGACAAAAAAGACAAAGAAAGATAGACTTTGGGATCTTGGCTCTCACCATTCGGATAGAAAAAACTAATTTGGCTTAAGAACTTAAGGCAACTAAGTGTTATAGTAATTTGATGGAAATCCCCTAAGGACACACCAATCGATACCGAGATGAACTTTGGTTTCGGTTTAATCATTGTCGAGGAGGTATAGTCCTGGAGGCCCGGTCTGGACCGGAATAAATGGGAACAGGGTGTTGACGCTGTGGCTCTCTGCAGACTGCCTGCGATCCTTTGTCTCGATGGGGCGCTTAAAGGTTGCTAACTGAGTCTTCCCGACTTGGTTGCTGGCTCGATTAGGACTGGAATGGAGTTGGTCTTTTTTTCCTTGACCTTCGCTTGCCGATCTTTGAGACCTTGTTAAGCGGGACCTTCTGCTGGGTCAGAACTGATTGTACTTTTCTTAAGTTGGGACCTTCTTGCCAGCTCGCTCGATTCAATCGAACTGAACTGCAGGGAGGGCAGTGATTTGCTCCCCCAGGGCTCCTGCTCGCCTCCTGGGGTAGGAGGGGACCTTGTCAAGGCAACCCGTGATGTCATTTGTTTCCACAGAAGATAGACAGGATCAGACAGACCATCTCCTACGTGTGAATATATCATACAATTCAATCACTTTAATTAATTGAATTCTAACAGTATCCAATGCACATGTTTTGATATCGTTTCATATTTTTTTGACATTGCAAAAAAGACTGCTGTTTCAAATAGGTTTCTTGTGCATGAACTCAGATGAGCTGTTTCAACACTGTATTCCAACTGGGGGAGCGGTGGGGCAGATTGCGGGGGATTCACTGCAAAAGACAAGGAATTACAGTAAAATCTTTCAAAAAGGACAAGGACACAGAGACATTCATAAATTTGCCTTTCAGGTGGGAATCCACATATACATAGTTTGACCTGGCACGGAGTAGGACGAGCGTCCGGGGGGCAGAGGAGGCGTCGTCAATTCGCATGCAATGCAGGAGGCCCTCGGCCCTACCCCAAATCCCAGGAGGGCCCGGGGAATTGATGAAACGGACAGGAAGGCCTAATTAAAGGCTCTCAGCTCAAACGCATTGATGTATTACATCTATTATGCCTCAGTTCAATAGGTCCGGCTGGCGGGGGCCGCTGAGCCATCCCGAGTCCCGCCAAACAAACTGAATAAATAATGGCCGCCGAGAGGGAAGAGCGAAAGATGATGAGAAGAGTTGAACGAGTGGCGACAACGGAGCCAAAACAGCCCACGGCGCGTCAAACACACTCGGAACGCAACGTTGACAAACGCCGGCGGCGGCACCAATACAAAACATTTCATATTTTATATCCCAAATCGATAAATGCATTTGCAAAAAAATGTCCGCTCGAACTGTATTGGTAGGGTTTCCATTGAAGGGTGCTCACTTCCACAAAAAAATAACGAGCTGGATAACACTGTCAGGAAGATACCGAGGATGGAGGTGGAAAAGAGAGCGGATGGAGTTATAAAAAAATAAAAATTCCCCCTGAAACAGAAGAAAGCAGTCAGTCTACTGACTTTCAGTGCAAAGTATAATAATACTATCAATAAAAGTGCTTATTTTCTTTTTTATTTTTTTTTATTATTTTTTTATTTTTGTTCGCTATTTAAAATTGGAAATATTAACTAAAGTATTGTTATTAAATGTTATTTTTTATTTTCTAAAGTTTTCATTTTACTTAATTTTATGTTCTTTTCAGTAAAAATGTATAATTAAATAAGTGCAAAGCAATTTTTTTTTTACTTATTTTTTTCATGTATTTCTGTATGCTCCAATCTAAAAAATACAGTAATAAAAAACAAGTGAACAGCCTTCGTTTTTTATTAATTTTGTTATCTTAAATTTTTGCTACGTATCTCAAAAAAATGGAATTAAAAGTGTTTTTAAATTTTATTTTTTTATCTAGCTATTCTTTAAAAATTGTTTTTATTTTTTTTTAAATAAAAAATACAAAATGCAAAGCATACTTTTTTATTTCATACATTTTTAGGTTTAATTGTAATTCTTTCAATTAAATTCTTTCATTTTTACATTTTTTGTATTTTTTAATAAGATAATAGTAAAAAAAATAATAACAAAAAGTGCAAGTGCATTTACCTGTTGCAGCAAAATGGCCGACAATAATGTCAACTCCTTCTAAGTGAGGCTATTGTTATAAAAAAATACATTTTATCCACCTATAGGTATTTTAAAACATGGACATTTATTTTATAGTTCATATATGTTTGCTCTTTTTTTAAAATCAGTGTTTATTTATTTAATAAATGCAATATTTATTGATACACACTTTCCTTTTAAACTCTCATATTAAGGCTAAGGCCTCAAACTATCACCCAGCGTGCGACAATTGGCCCCCACAGTTCTTATTATGTATATTTTTTTAAATTGTAATTCTTTTTATTTACTCTTATTGTTATTTTAAGGTTTGCTTGCATTTTTAAATTTAAATATTTTCAACACTCTTTTTTTTTTACATGTTTTTAATTTAGGTGGGTTCACATATTCTATATTTAATTCAATAATATATTTTCTTTTTTAAAATTATTTCTTACTTGTTTATTTAAGTAAAATTAATGTACACATGGAATAAGAAAAAATACCTCATCGAGCAGCTTATTTGATGGAGTTTTTTAGATAGATAATACAATGTTGCTTGTTTAAGGGATTTTCCCCCCCCTAGAAATGAGTTAACTGTCATGGCCAGCATGGTCACCGTGGCGACCGGTCTGCCCCGCCCCATGGGCACCAGCTGAAGCAGATCTGCTAATTGCTTGTGTGCTATTTAAGGGTGGGTTATGGGTTTTGCGGTGGTTGGCTCATTCTGTCACGAGGTGGGACCGGACCAGAACGGAGGCAGGAGGCAGGAGGCAGGAGGCAGGAGGCAGGAGGCAGGAAGGGAGAACTCAATTGCGTGACGATCAAAACTTTTATTTACCAAAATAAAAGTCGTCCAAAAACTCCGGGACAAAACAGAACAAAAACATTCTTACACTCAGAATGGTCAGGTACAGGTTTCCTCCGACTCAAACTAAACAGGATAGGGCATAACAAAACGGAAAAGGTGTAATGAGCCAACCAGAAGTTAACTCAGCGAACGATCCCAGCGCGATTTGGGGAGAGTTGGAGGACGCCGTTTGGCAAGCACCCATTGAGGTAACCTTCCCTGCCCGTTCGAACCACGGCCCCGCCCGTCGTGGCCAATGCTGTGCCTCTAATGGGGTCCCGGGAGGATTTGACACCTGCCAGTCCGACTCCGCGGCCTGCCAGTCCGACTCCGCGGCCTGCCAGTCCGACTCCGACTCCGCGGCCTGCCAGTCCGACTCCGCGGCCTGCCAGTCCGACTCCGACTCCGCGGCCTGCCAGTCCGACTCCGACTCCGCGGCCTGCCAGTCCGACTCCGCTGCCTGCCAGTCCGACTCCGCTGCCTGCCAGTCCGACTCCGACTCCGCTGCCTGCCAGTCCGACTCCGCTGCCTGCCAGTCCGACTCCGCTGCCTGCCAGTCCGACTCCGCTGCCTGCCAGCTCGACTCCGACTCCGCTGCCTGCCAGTCCGACTCCGCTGCCTGCCAGTCCGACTCCGCTGCCTGCCAGTCCGACTCCGACTCCCCTGAGTCTGCCTGTCCTGTTTTTGCCTGTTTTTGCCTGTTTGCCTGTACTGATTTTGTCAGGTTCTGATTCTGCCCGTTCTGATTCTGTTACTGGTACTGATTCGACTCTCCTGTTTGCCTGTCCTGAGTCCGACTCTCCTGAGTCCGACTCTCCTGAGTCCGACTCTCCTGAGTCCGACTCTCCTGAGTCCGACTCTTCTGATTTTGCCTGTCCTGATTCCGACTCTTCTGCCGATCGCCTGTCTGCCCCCCCTGCCGAGCGCCGATTCCGATCCACCCGACACAGATGGCGCCTGCCTCTCCCCGTTCCTGCGTGCTCGGAGGAGGGAGCGAGGTAATAATTTTCTTTTTGGGACCTCAGGAGCTGTCCCTTAAATGGGGGGCTCTGTCATGGCCAGCATGGTCACCGTGGCGACCGGTCTGCCCCGCCTCCTGGGCACCAGCTGAAGCAGATCTGTTAATTGCGTGTGTGCTTTTTAAGGGTGGGTTTTGCGGTGGCTGGCTCATTGCATTTTCTGATACACCTTTTCCGTTCTGTTATGCCCTGCAATTGAGTTCTCCCTTCCTGCCTCCGTTCTGGTCCGGTCCCACCTCGTGACATTAACATTTATTAAAAGAGAAATATATACTTAAAATTAGATTTCTGTCAAAAATGTATTCCTAAACAACTCGAGCAATTAAAAAAAAAAAAAAAAAAACAATTCCATCAAAATGTTAACACTTCATGGAGGAAATTGGAGTCCAGCAAAGTTTTCTGTCAAGAACTTCCTATAATTGTAAAATTGCTTGCACATTTTTTTTTTTTTTTTTTTTTAAATACTGTCATCAAAATGTAACACTGGCATGTAACAATATTGAAAGGATATTTTCATGCCATTGCCAATGTTGGGTTCTGCGCTGTTCGACAATATTTCACTCTCCTTGGAAGAAATCGGAGTCCAGTAATGAACCTGCTAGAAAATACCATTATGCTTATTTTATGGGTAGTGGTCGGCGGCGCCCTCTCTTGGCTGCGGCTGCATCGGGTCAGATGCAATCGACATTTCGTTCTGTGTACATTGTTACACAGAATGACAATACAAGGAAATTATTATTATTATTATTATTATTTTTTGCCTTGAAACGAGTTTATTTTTTGTGATTATATTAAAACAAGAAAAATATACTTAAAATGAGTAAAGTTCTCTCAAGAACTTATTTGTTAAATTACTTGCACATTCATCCATCCATACTTTATCTGCACCACTTATCCTCAGTAGGGTCGCGGGGGTGCTGGAGCCCATCCCAGCCATTTTCGGGTAGTGGGCAGGGGACACCATGACCTGGTTGCCAGCCAGTCTCAGGGCACACAGAGAGAGACAACTCACTACCTCAATCACACCTAGGGACAGATTGAACAGGCCAATTAACCTGACATGCATGTTTTTGGAATGTGGGAGGAAACGGAGTACTCGGGGGAAACCCACGCGAGCACGGGGAGAACATGCTAACTCCACACAGGAAGGTTTCAATCTCAATTACCTCAGAACCTCACTAAGCTGCCGTGCTGCCACCTACTTGCACATTATTTTTTTTAAATATTGTCATCAAAATGTAACACTGGCATTTAAAAATATTGAAAGGATATTTTCATGCAATTACATATGTTGGGTTCCGCGCTGTTTGACAGCATTTCACGCTCCTTGGAAGAAATCGGAGTCCAGCAAAGGCTGACAAGACGAGTCGAATTGCGACTGTACCTCCGGCAGCCAAGGGAGTATATAAAAAGCAGGACGGTGACAAATCAGGCGCGAGTGGCACTGGCAAAAAAGTCGAGCAAGAATCTCGCTGTCGTTCTCGGTGTCAGAGCGTCGAGTGTAAATATGCGTCTTTGCCTGCTTTTGCTGAAGATTTGCCAGACGAGCTTGGAACAGTTGCCTTCGCAGCGGTGGTGCGAGATTGAGGCCAGAGCGATCTGAGCAACTGTGACGGATGGCGTCTGTTGGCGTCTTCGGCGTCTGTTGGTGGCGACAGACGCTCACGGAACGTCTTGAGCCGGCAACGGGTGGGTAAAGGGGGTGAGTCCGGAAATGTCGCCCTGTGCCAGGATGAGCAAGGCCAGCGTTTCCGCTGACAGTCCCTGCAACCTCCTGACACTTCCAACGCCTCCACCTCCTACTTACTGTCGTGCGTCATGCCACTCTCTTCTTTATGCAAATACACACCTGTGGCAAGTTGGGTCCCACTTGTAGAATCTGACATTTGGAGTTATATTTTTAGAAATTGAAATACAACTTTAAAAGCTCTCTGAAACATTTTACAGTAAATCCATTTGAATTTTACCATAACTAACAAGACTAACCTTTCAATAAAACCAAAAACGAACAATGCAGGAAATAAAATTAGGCCTAGCTGCAACCTTTATAAAGGTACATAAAACCTTAACTAGCTCCCTAAAACTTCCATCCGTTTTCTGCACTGTTTATCTTCAGCCTGGTCGTGGGGTTTACCCAAAATGTTTTACAGTAAACACATGAGAATTTCAACACAACATGTATGACTAATATTTAAATTAAACCAAAAAGCAATTAAATTCTAACGGAGTTCGCAGATTGAAAAGTGTGGAAACTTTGTTTTAGAGCTAGATTGATCCAATCACTCAGTCTTCTACTTTAGCGTACTTTTTATGCTTTTTATACACTTAAATGACTAACTAATGCTATGACAGAGCTTCCCAAAACAAGTTAACTACATGTTTTATGCTATCTCTTAAGGCAACGGGTGGGTAGAGACCGATACAGAAGGCAGGAGATAGAGAGAGGATCTGAGCCTTAATAATCGCCCTGTGGAATAAATAAAAATGCCGATACCGATATCCGTCAAATTCCCAAATATTGGTGCTGATAATCGCCCGTCCGATAATCGGTCGATCTTTAACATAAACCCCTTGCTACTTCACGCTTTGGTTATCACTGGTTCACTGCTTTGCGTGTTTTGAATTGATTTGTCTTTACTGTCGTTGATATCAATTTATCAAACTTTGTTTTCAGAGCAGACAGCAGACAGCAAATAATATCACGGGGGCAGGTTAGGGAGTGCTTTGTGGGATGGTTGGGTGTGACAGTGTGTGCGCATAGACTAAGGTATGCTATCAGTCAAACACCCGAAGTCAATGTGTCCATTCCCCCTAGCCCCCCGTCCCAAACACAAACTGTGGAGCACCGCTACAGCTGAGCTATTATTTAGCGGCCCATCACATTGAAAACAAATTAATAAAATTAAATCGATCGCAGGTTTATTGATCACCTGGTCTTGTCATTTCCACCGTGAGTATGCTAGAAGGTAATGTATGAATATCTAGCAAACAAACCTAAGCCTACAAGGAGGGAAAAAACACAATATTTAATAGCCATATATAAACACCATAAAATTAATCACAAATTAAGTTTTTGCACTTTTAACCAAAATGTAAGTTTGCTTACAAATCTGACACCGTTGCAAACTTGGTGTTTTAATTTGGAGATCATTGAAAACCAAATTCTTCAATACGACCGCAAATCGTTTTAGAAATCTGCAACAGAAGAAAAGCTTTTGAAGTATATATGGCCAAGAACACCACTTTCAGAGGTCTCTACAACAATAGCGATTTTCTTTTAAAAAGTCCAATTGGTCTTAACTTATATCACTCATTTTCTCTAAGGATAAATGAGTATTGAATGAATGTCAAATATGATAGACTTACTTCAATACCTTAGTGGAATACTCAAAGTCTTGTGCAATGAGATTAGGCTAGTGTCCCGACAATGCTAGCCTAACATGGCTAGCCTGCTAAAAAGAGGAAAAGGCTACTGTTTGGGCACCAGACTCTCCGTAGTTAGTTCTTCTTCCTTCTGCTTTGTAGGAATAATTCCTGGTCACAATATACTATAGAGTGACACCTATTGGTCAAATATTACATCATGCACCATTTAAAAAAAGTTAAAGCTTTAAAAGGATATTAGCTCCAGAGTAAAAACTGCTTAATAGCTTTAACTTATAAGGCTTTGTCAATTTAAGGCTTTAAAACTATATATATTTTAAATAAATGAAGGTGAGGTTAACTCCTTTGTGGAAGCTGGTGTTAAAGCTTTAAAACTACTCTAAAGGTAAAGCTATAAAACCACTAAAGAGCTAGAGCTTCAAAAGTGCTTTAGAGTCAAGGCTTCCAAGATGCTTCAGAATTACAAACATAATCTGAACCTTAATTAGTTCAGTATTATGAGCAGTAAGGTTTTATTGAATAGTCCAAAGTGCACCAAATTTTCCTGCTAAAACGCAACCTGGTTCAGATTGTATGTTTTATTGATGGTGGATCTTTAACCAATAGGGTCGCAGGGGCACTATTTCTTATTATCTGTCTTTGGCAAGTGCAGCCTGGTGGCACCCATTCCTCCCTAGGCCAACACAAGTTTTATACTCGATACAATTAATAAATATTGAACATATTTGCAGTTTTTAATGTCTGCATTGGTTAGGATGGCCTATGATGCACTACATTAGATATTGTGCTTAATGTTTATTATTCGGTAATGCAAGTTTTGGTCGGTGAGTTAAAACAATAAAGCCGGTTTAGAGGTAAAGCTTTAGGCTGCTTTGGAGTTAAAGCTTTAAAGCTGCTTCAGGGTTAAAGCTATAATGCAGTGATGACGTCTGAGTGAAAATAGCTTTATAGGTTTAACTCAATTAAAAGTTAAAGCTTTACGCAGCTTGATAGATAGTTAAAGCTATGAAGTTGTCTTAAAGCTACAAAGCAGCTTTGCTCGGAAGTTAATTTAATGTTTGAGCTAAAAAACAAAAATATTTTTTTAAATCTTTTAATTCAAGCTTTAATTCGGGAGTTTCACCATTTTAAATCTTAGAGCAGCTTTAAAGCTTTCAGTTCTTACAGATATAGGATTAACTCAAATTTGAATTTTATTCAGCATCACCAAACATAGCATTTTACTTTCCAGATTACCTCGTTAGATTACCGTAAATTCTGGACTATAAGCCGCTACTTTTTTCCCTAACTTTCAACCCTGCGGCTTATTCAGTGATGATGCCAATTTATGTAATTTTTCTAACGGCCGCTAGCGGCGCTCGAGTGTTGCTACCATTAACTGCCCTGTCAAAGCTATATTATTATTATTAAAGCTTTGAAAACTCTCTCGGTGTACCGTCTTTCTTTGTAAATATGTGTAACCCATGTATAATATGTATTTGCAACTGTATATTTTTGTAATGTATTTATATTTATTACCGATACAGTCTCAATTTTTTACACTTATTCTGATATGTCTGGCACGGGTGAATGAAAAATGAGGGGCGGAACAAACGCGGGGTGCCGAGTTTAAGTGGGTACCGCTAAAGGTGAGGGACAGACAAGGAAAGAAGAGGGGGTAAAAAGTTGGTTAAAGAAAAAGGAGTTGCGTGAGTAAATGTGTTCATCTGATATGTATTTTCCCATCCTTACCTTTGGAAATATACACTTTTTTCCTTGGATTACTTTCAACGGTACCTGGACTCTGCAGGTCTGCATCAAACGATAAGTATTTTCCGTTCATATTGTCGGCTGTGATTTTTGGACTGCGGACTTTAATGAAGGACATTTAGTTTCAATTGCGGGACTTAAAGTCAGGTTTGGGTTAATTTTGTGTTTGTGTTACTTGTTTAAATGAGGGCGCATGCGGCTTATATACAGGTGCGGCTTGTATATGTACGAAATCGGTTTTCCTCTTAGAATGTGGTGGGTGCGGCTTATAATCAGGTGCGCTCCATAGTCCGGAATTTACGTTAATGACATGGTAACATTAAAACATATTTAACAATTTAATTGCTGTCCCTGCAACCGAGCTTGTCGGTATTCCGATCTCGCAAATCCAGTTTGTGTGTCAGAGACAGCAAGATTAACAAATGCAACTTTAAATTCTGTCACTCTCCCCCCTCACACGTCTTGTTTACTTGTCAAAAGATTTTTTGCGGCATCCTAATGAGTGGCATTTAAAAGCATCCACAAAACTCTTTTCCCTCGGGAGAACAAACGTTGGCCTCTTCCTGATCAAGATTTGCTTCGCTGGAAAATTGTGACACCTCCCCCGCCGTTTGCTTAATTAACGTGCATATCAATGCTTCCCGGAATAGCAGCAGAGCAGAATGTTTTTCTTGTGACATTAATGAAATGCTTAAATGTATTTTACTTATAAGGATACATGACAATCTCTTACCTTTTGGAGAAATTTACCGTTTTGATGTCAATTAGGGTGACCTATGTGAAATGAGTAGATCCAAGGAGAAAACGTTTTAGAGGGGAGGAGGGGTGGTTCATAAGATTTTTTAGAGAGTGAACCTGACGTTTGAGGCAGTGTGTTTGAATTAAAATCAGTATAGTTCGCATGAGCAGGACTAGTTTCCTGTCAGGCTGTACTACTGTTACTTCAAAAGCGAGGATCACCGCCCATCGAACAATCAAACCAAATTAATGCGTTCCGGGCCAACCAGGGTGCAAAATTGTCAACTGCAGCCCATATGTCATGATACATAGATTAGATCATAAACAAACTGAGAGGATTCTATTTGCTAAAATCGATCTTTGCAGTTCCTGGAGCTAAATTTAACCTGCGTTCATGCAATCGACATGAGGCTACATTAAGCCAAGATAATAAACATCCCAGCTTAATCCCTTATCTTGCTTTCGTGCTGTAGAGCATTCAACGTGGGGTGGGCATTCTGATTTACTTAAGGGAAGGGTCACACGGACATGAACTGCCCCTGCTTCTCTCTCCAACTTTTCTTTTCTCTTCCCTTCCTCACCCAGTTAGAATATAGTGTTGAAAACACTCATCTTAGTTTACACACAACAAAACATATTAAGATATTTCCTGTCTGCAATGTCAGAAACTGATGAAACAATGTCAGAACATGTGTATCGGATACTATGCTTGAATGAAAAAAAAAAAAAAATCAGTTATTCGGTAATCTTTAAGCAACTAGGTGTGAGGTTTGATGTTTTCTGTTATTTATGAAACAAAGGACTAACTCAGATGTTGCCTTGGCAATGGCTGTGGGGGAGCAAAACACACTCCTCCGCAATCTAGTTCTGTTGTAGCAAGAGAGGGGTCCGGCTTTGCCGGGGACGAAAGTTCTGTTTTAAACAAACCAGGGTGCAAAAGGTTCCATATTAGGAAACAATCAAAACACTTATGTTGAGTCCAGCAAATCTGCAAGAGAATCCACAATTAAAATCAAGTTAATTTTTGAGCCATTAGGGCAGCCCGGTCCTTTTACTGCAGGAAACCTGCACATTCCTTCACTGGGGCTGGACCTTGGGGTGGAAGTTAGCTTAGGAACACTAACTGTCACGCAAACTGACTAAACAGAAAAAAATAAATCACCTGAATCTTCATTCTAATTCACACCCCTTATGTCTTGACAGATTAATTTGGGATAGTAATCTTTGGCTGATATGAGAGTCAAGGAAGATGCAGGTTTGATATCAACAGGAGGCCTCCAGTAACCGCGGGGAGAAAAACGGACCCACTCCATTGAATGACTCCCTTTCTCTCCCCGTGGCCCAGTGACCTGAATGTTTTTATTTGGAAGAAGTCAAGCAGTTGTAAAAACATACCAAGATGACTTTCCTGTATCCTTCAAAATAAAGACTGAAAGTGTGCATATATTTTAAACAGAATCATATAAAAGAGTAGAAAAATAGAGAATAAGTAATAAAAATAGTATGAACTCAAGTACATTCCATCAGAGCCATTTGTGACGTGAATAATAGAGATAATAGAGAAAATTACAAATAACTAGATTTAATATACCTTACATTTCCCCCCTGTTGTAAATTTCGAAGAACATCCGTGAAAACAATACCAGAGGTTTCAAGTTTACACATCATTAAGAAATCCAACAGGTTGGTAGCTTTGTGGAGGGGCGAAAAACCTTCGTAAAGGAAAAAATTCCCCTCCTCCCACCTCGTTTTTATGAGGTCGAGAGTGTTTCTTATAAAACATAGAAAACATAGTAGTAATAAGTGATGGTTAACTTTAAGAATCATAGCTAAAACAAACAAAAACCAAAACACACAAAAAACAAAAAAAACAAAACGAAATCCTGCCTGCGCATTGGTCCCCACCGGGCCTAACCCGAGCCTGTGTGACATCGTAGGTCGCCTGCCGACGACGGTGTAAGCAGGGGCCCGACCGGCCTTACCCACTCGGATCTTCGTGTGTCAGTGGTGTATACAGTGAGGGGGTTTTCCCTTTTAGTTGGTAGGGATAAGTCCATTAGACAACGCTGTCTGGGTCAGTATCATCATCATCAGAGTATTGTGGGACAGAAATCAATTTGTAATGGTACATATGAGCAATAAACATTCTTGACACCATCTTCTTTGTCATGGGCACGATGCAGCAAGAACATACGCCACACAGGAGAATAAAGATCACTAGGATTCCGACAAATGGTGCCAGGATCTTCACCAGAATCTGGGACCAGCTGCCAGAGTACAGCCAATCGAGCCATCCCGGCTGAACGTCCTTCTCCTGGGTCAATGTGTTTTCATCCGGGATGTAGGTGCAGAAGTGTTCTCCTATCAGTGCACATACACCACCTTGACCAGGTGTATTCCCCTTCTATTGGCTTTATGACAGGACATGTCGTTTGTTGGCTTTCTGGACCCCAAATTTTGGTGCGGATGTTGGCTTGCATCGATTGGGCTGGCAAGAGGAGCAGGGTGAGGATGAGTCCCCACCCTAGGATGGTGACAAGCATGTTTATTTGAGTTCGGTGATTTTTTTGCAGTGACTCTGGTGAATCCAGGTGTCTCTTTCAGCTATCTTTATAGCTGTCGGCGTGGTGAGCAAGACTGTATATGGCCCGTCCCAACGTGGACTGGACCAGCTCTTTCTTTTCACCACTTTTACGAGCACCAGGTCACCAGGAGTCACTGTCTCCTGAAACAAAGGAATAGAACCAGGCGGCAGATCATTTGCAGACACAACTTGTTTCTCTCTAAATAGTTTACATAACCACTCTGTCGTTGGATCTGCTTGTTTTTTTTCTTCTGAGAATGGCTGACCTTCCCACATTGGAAGGTGGAAAGGCCTGCCATGCACAGCCTCAAATGGTGTGATGCCTGTGTTTATTGGTGTAATTCTCATATATGTTTTAACTAGACTTAGACATTCAGGCCATGGTTTGCCTGTTTCTTCCATTGTCTTTTTGAGTCTTAGTTTAACTGTCCCATTAGTTCTTTCAACAAGCCCTGCACTCTGTGGATGATAGGAACAGTGGTATCTGAGTGTTATACCCAGATGGGTAGCCATGTTGTCAATAATGTCATTGACAAAATGGCTGCCATTATCACTCCAGAGCACTCTTGGAATGCCATGCTCTGGGATGATGTGTTTACAAATGGCTTTGGCAACTGAAAGTGCATTGTTATATTTTGACGGTACAATTTCTACCCACTTTGAAAACGAATCAACAAGCACAAGACAGTATTTATATGGACCACTTTTAGACAGTTCAATGTAATCCATATGTACGATTTCAAAAGGGTAAGTCCCAGCTGGGGTCTTCCCTCGTTTTGGCCTAATGTTACCTTGGACGTTGTGTCGGCAACAAACCGAACAAGATCTACAAAAATTTTTAGAATAGGTTTGTAATCCTAACGGTACTATAAATGCTTGTCGTACCACGGAACACATCCTCGGTGTTGAGACGTGGTTTTACCATGACTCAAAATAGCGACCGCGTGATACAGACTGCGGGGAATGACGGGTTTGTCTTGGAACAGTTTACAGGCTTCTGTCAGGGCAATTATCTCTGCAGCTTGAGCTGAGTAGTTGCTGGGCAGTGGTTCAGATTTTAAAGTCTTTGTCTGGCTGACCACTGCATAGCCTGGGTTGTTCTGTCCAAACTGGTCTTTGCCTGATGATCCATCCACAAAAATGGTGTCTCCTTCGTCGAGTGGTGAGTCTTTGAGATCTGGGCGAGGTTTGTAAACCTCTTCAGTCTTTTCTGTACAGTTATGCGGTTGTCCATCTTCTTCTGTAGGTAAGAGGGTTGCTGGGTTGAGGGTGTTACACCTTTTGATGGTTAGGTGAGGTTGGGATAATAAGCTTCGGCTTCCTCTGTCCATTTTATAGGGGCATTTAGTGGTAGATCTTCTTTTTTTACCACCATGTGATCCCCTTTAACCGTTAGTGTCAAACCTAGCGTTTTTATCAAGTCTCTTCCCAACAGATTTTCTGGACATTCAGGAACATAGACGAAACGAATTTCTCTGTGTTCAGTTCCATCTTCATCAACAACTGTCGTTGGTTTAGTGAAATATCTCTTGGCGGGTCTTCCTCCTACTCCAATTACTAACACTGATGACTTGGCCAATAATACTCCTGGTGGAAGGTTTCTAACCACAGATGATTGGGCTCCCGAATCTACTATAAAATCAACTGGTTCTTCTCTTGGTCCTACCTGTACTTCTCTTTTAGGAGGATTGACCGATGATATGTTTCCAAATAATACACTAAGATCCAGAATGGGAGTTGGTAGCGGATCTTCAGATTCATCAAAGTTCTCCTCATCTTCCTCCTTGTCTATCTCTCTGTCGGTTAGTCAATCTTCGGATATTTGAGGATTATTATTTTTATGATAATGCCTTGGTTTCAGCTTGGAATTGCACTCATCTGCGAAGTGTCCATATTTTCCACAATTGTAGCAGTTGTTGTTGTTCTTTGGACGTCTTTTCCTTCTTCCGGTTAACCGGCCGTACTCTCTTCCACGACCTCTTCTTCCTTCTTCATAATACATCGGCGCAGATGGGGTGTTTCCAGCAGCGGAAAGACCTTCAAGTAGTGTTGTTATGGTGAAAACAGCTGTCTGGCTTTGCTTCTTCCTCTTCAGATCTTCAGCGTGGATGGCGTGTGTCACTAGATCACTCATTGTGGCTGTTCTCCAGGTGATCAGATGTTTTCTTATATTATTGACGATGCTGTCTTCCAGACCATCTAGGAAAGCCGACCTTAGCATGATTTGGAAAGGTGTATCCGGGGCTTCAGCTTCTTGGACTCCACTGCAGTTTCTCATTTTCTCCGTCAGCCTTTCGACATATTCAGATTCAGATTCAGATTCAGATCTACTTTATTGTCATTCTAGTACACGTGTATACAGAACGAAATGTCGATGGATCTGACTCCCACAGTTCCCTCAGTGTCCTTCAGTGTACAGATATAAATAAAGCTATATTGTGTTATGGCTTCGTATAGTATTTTACCATAGTGCCAATAGTGCAAGAAGAGACGCTAACCAGATGTGCAAGATGGGCAGTCAGGTTAACAAGTCAGGTACACAGTACCATTATATTGCCTGACTGATTCTCCTGCTTCCTGGCGGCATTGGGTGACGGAGCTAAAATCAGGTGGCTTGGTGAAAGGTTCTCTTGTTCGGTCCATAATTTGGGTGAAATCCGCAGTCAAATCATCTCCATATGGACGTGCGACTTGGTTGGCATCGAGGGGGTTGAAGTTCCCCATAACCCGTCCTACCCTGTATCCTAAAAGGTATCTGAGGACCGTCACAATTTCTGGGCCATTTAACCTGTAGCTGTTGACAAGCTCCCTAAGTGCTTCAATCCATCTTCCCACGTTCTGCTCTAAAGGAGGGATGGAAGCACAGGCTTCTTTCATCTCAGTTTGGGTCCAAGGGCGATAAACGTGAATTTGTCTTTCTTGGCCCAAAACTCCGAAAGCTGGATTTGCAACAGCTATCATTGGATATATAGGATTTGTTGGTATGGACGAATCAGGCAGTTGGGGGTACAAGTTGGCTGGTTTTGTGGTGGTTATGTTGATCCTCGCCGTTTGTTTTGGAGCGGATGTACTCATCTCTTCATTCTTTGCTTGAAAAGTCTTGCCTCTGGTGCGGCCTCCCATTGGAGAGTGGTGCTTTTCAATTTCTCTTTCTTCACCCCCAACTTTTCCTCCTTTTGCTCGCTCATCCCTCTTATGCCTGTCGCTGACAGCCGTACGTTGATACTCCTCTTCTCTAACCCTCGCTTCGTTCTGCTCCTGTTCTCTCCTCACTCTGTTCCTGACTATCTCTCCATTCACCCCAGTTTCTTCTTCTGCTTCAATCTTCATGCGTAACATTTTTCTCTCTTCCTTGCTAGCAATATCCATCCTGTTCTTACTCTGATCAATCCACAGATGTAATATTCCTATCTGTGAGTCTATCTCACTTGTGTTCTTCCCTTCCTAGCCCTTTCCTTTCTCCTGTGAATTAACTCAGTTTTCAATTCGAGCTTTGTCTCTATTTCCTTCAGTTTTTGATTAAAACCTTTCTTTAGCCATTTCTCCAAATATTTTGAACTATTAGGGTTTATTCTATTCATAAATTTCACATCTGGGTCCTCTGCTAGCATCTTTCTTTGGGCCTGGCCCATTTTTTCTTAAACAAATGTCACCCACAAAGAAAAGTATCTCTCAATAGCTTATTCCTGATCTTATTAAACTTTGACTTGCTAATTTTAAACTAAAAATGGCCTTTTTTTTTTTTTTTTCTATTAATTTTATTTCCTGGTATTGCTTTTAATTTATCCGTGTAAAATTACCAAATTGTATTTTACCTAACTTCTTCTTTCTTAAATTATCAATTTTCAAGTGAAAAAGGAGAGGAGAGTGTAAAGGAATCCTTTGTTCTGCCTCTCTTTCTCCCCCCCTCCAAAACGCAGGAATAATTCCGTGGGCCGGCGAGCGCATGCGCAGTACACAACACATAAGACAAAGGACACCAGAGGAATGCGGGAGGGGTTAGGGACATGCAAAAAGTAACTAACAGCTCAGATACATAAATCACGTACACAGACAGACATAGGGCCCACAGACAGACTCCTACAATACTCCCCACTTTAATGAAGCCACGTATTTATTCTGGGTTATTTTATTTTGGCCTGCTCATTTTAAGACGATTTCAAACAGAGGACTCTGCCGACTGCAGAGATTATATATATTCTCAAAAGCGGACCACTTTATGCCTGTCTTCTCTCTCTGATTTACGAGGCAAATTCCTCTAGTAATATCATAAAAGTGCCGTCTAACTTTCCGTTAACAGCAACTGAAACGAGGCCTATTCCTCTAGTTTCATTCGATTGAGACTAGTAATCAATCGTACAGGCTACCGACACCGTTAGCGATGAGGCGAATCCTCGAATCCGATAATCGGCTCGTCAATATATGAATCACACACACACACACATATATATATGTATCATACATATATATGGACATACACAATCATATTTGACTCGGTGAGGCACAACCCTCGAACCAATTTAATAATTCGCTAATGAATCCCCAATTGTCAACCTCTTATTTCATTTTATGGCTTTCCTTAATTATTTTTAATCTTAATATCAAAAATGCATCCCACCTGATTGATCAGATCAGCCTCCCCTTGTTCGAAGAACGGTTTTCCCAGGTCGTTGACTGAAACTCGATGGGAGAGAGAAAAAGAAGAACCAGTCAGGTGGTCCTTTGTTTGAAAAAAAAACTGTTGAAAAGTTCTCCCTCCTCAGTCAGACGACTGCTGGGGCACGTTCCGGGTCGTATCGGCACCAAAATGACAGATTAATTTGGGATAGTAATCTTTGGCTGATATGAGAGTCAAGGAAGATGCAGGTTTGATATCAACAGGAGGCCTCCAGTAACCGCGGGGAGAAAAACGGACCCACTCCATTGAATGACTCCCTTTCTCTCCCCGTGGCCCAGTGACCTGAATGTTTTTATTTGGAAGAAGTCAAGCAGTTGTAAAAACATACCAAGATGACTTTCCTGTATCCTTCAAAATAAAGACTGAAAGTGTGCATATATTTTAAACAGAATCATATAAAAGAGTAGAAAAATAGAGAATAAGTAATAAAAATAGTATGAACTCAAGTACATTCCATCAGAGCCATTTGTGACGTGAATAATAGAGATAATAGAGAAAATTACAAATAACTAGATTTAATATACCTTACAGTCTTCACCTGGACCTGCAGAGGTCAGTACAACAATCAGTGAACCAAAGTTCCCAACTTCCTCTCAGGTGATGGGAACTTCCTGAAAGACGGCCATATTGGGTTTGAATCAACATGTGCTCCAGAGACAAAGAAAGCTAAAAGTTGGTTCAGAAAACAAAGCAAAGCTTGAAGGAACTAAACAGCAAGGATCCTAATTTTGACGGTCAAACGCAACTGGTTTTTAACTTATTAAGCTTTTGTTAACCTATGGTTAACCCACTGTTGTGAACTGTAACTCTACTACTACTACTACTACTACTACTACTACTACTACTACTACTACTGAAACAAGGAACCCCTCCACCACCAGCTTAAACTTAAATAAAAACAAAGAGGACACATACTGACTTGTTCCTCACGTGACCAATAGTTAGAGTGGAAACTGAGGACTAAATCCAATCAAAATTAAGCCAACCAAGTTGGTTTTCTATCCGAATGGTGCCAGCCACAATGGCAACCTATTATTCTTTGTCTTTTTCTTTGTGTTTTATTTGAGTTTTTTTGTAGAAGTCAAGTTTGAAAAAAATGTTTCCTGATTTAGTGTGATGAACATTCCAAATCAGTGAAAATAATTCAATTTAAATTCTTGTCTGGCCAATTCTTTAGATTAACTGACAGGTTTTTAATCCGTTTACCAGCGAATATTATCTATCAAACGTATGTGTTGCTCCAAAAAAAACAAAAAGGAGTTTAAATAATTTACTCATCACTTCTATTTTATAGGTTAATAGATTTGTTCAAATAATTTATCGATCACCCCAATTTGCTACATTGCAGTACACTTAAAGTTTGTGTGTGTGCTTGTGTGTGTTGCCTCTTGCAGATCACTGAAACACAGTTTTGGTCGACAGAACTCAATATCTTTTGGGTTGTACAGTGTACCAGAATATATCTCCTCCACACCTTTCTTAGCTTTTAACTGTCGACCCATTTTAATGGCTGTATGAGGGGGAATAATGAAGCTAACAGATTCATTACTTCCACATGCAGTTATTGGCCACTTTATTAGGCACACCATGCTATTGGACACCCTGTTGCCTTCAGAACTGCCCCAATACTTCATGGCATAATTACAACGAGGTGTTGGGAGCATTCCTCAGAGAGTTTGGTCCATATTGACATGATGGCATCACACAGTTGGCACAAATTTGTCCACTACACATCCATGATTCGAATCTCCTGTTCCACCACATCCCGAATATGCTCAATTGGATTGAGATTTAGTGACTGTCGAGGCCATTTGAGTACAGTGAACTCATTGTAATTTTCAAGAAACCAGTCTGAGATTATTCCAGCTTTATGACATGGCACATTATCCTGCTGAATGTAGCCATCAGAAGTTGGGCTCATTGTGGTCATAAAGGGATGGACATGGTCAGCAACAATACTCAGGTAGGTTGTGGCGTTGCAACGGTGCTCGATTGGTACCAAAGGGGCTCAAAGAGTGCCAAGAAAATATTCCCTACACATCCACCAGCAACCTGAACAGTTGATACAAGGCAGCATGGATCTATGGTTTCATGTTGTTGACGCCAAATTCTGACCCCACCATCGGAACGTCTCCGCAGAAATCGAGACTCATCATGCCAGAATACATTTTTCCAATCTTCTATTGACCAATTTCGATGAGCTTGTGCTAATTGTACCCTCAGATTCCTGTCCTTAGTTAAATGGAGTGGCAATTGGTGAGGTCTTCTGATGCTGTAGCCCATCTGCCTCAAAGTTAGACGTACTGTGAATTCAGAGATGCTCTTCAGCCTTCTTGGATATAACGGGTCGTTATTTGACTCAATCTTGCCTTTCAATCAGCTTGAACCAGTCTGGCCATTCTCCATTGACCTCTACCATCAACAAGGCATTTCTGCCCACAGAACTGCTGCTCACAGGATATTTTTGTATTTTTTAGACCATTCTCTTTAAACCCTAGAGGTGGTTGTGCGTGGAAATCCCTGTATATCAGCAGTTACTGAGATACTTAGAACAGCCATTCAGGCACCAACAACCATATCATGTTCAAAGTCACTCAAATCACCTTTTCTTCCCATATGCTCGGTTTGAAGATTGCCTTGACCATTTCTACATGCCTAAATGCACAGAGATGCCGCCATGTGATTGACTGTTCAGAAATTAAGTGTTAACGAGTAGTTGGACAGGTGTACCTAATAATGTGGCCAGTGAGTGTATGTTTTTATTGCAACATTTAAATATTAAACAGAGCAGCTAACATAGTAAATTTTCAATCTTATAAATGCTTCTCAGGATGGAAACATTTTAGAGTGACAATAATACGATTGTATTTACTTTGTTTTTGAAAGAGAGGAATAAAGAAAATTATTCATCACGGCGTATATTTTAATTGCAACATTTAACTCCTGAATAGAGAGACAGAATGCTGAAGTTATAAATAAAACACTTTTTTTTCATGTTGAAAGTAATACCAAATCTCCAGTAATCGACAAAGGGAAATGGCAAGTCGCTAATTGCAATTATCCGTGCTGCCTTTCTGTGATTAAAAAGTACCTTTGGGTTGTCACGTTTTCTTTTATGTTTTTTCAGTTTTTTTTTGTTGATGTTTTATTTTTAAATGTCTGTAATTGTGGAGTGACTCATTTTCCAATGCAGGAGAGGGTGTGGGGGGCAAAGATTTTGAGTCACGGGCTCGCTGCCAAGAATTAAAGATTTGACAGGCAAACTATTTTGCCGATACAGTCTCGATAAAACACCTCAGCAATGCATGGGGAAAAGGATATTAAATTTTTCTGGTATACGTTAATTAAAAAGTACAGCTTAAACCCAGGATACGACATTAAACCATTCTGAGGTGGAGATCTCCATTCGATGGCAGGAATGGCTTTGATCAGATCTTTTCCCACACATAGTGCACCCCCCACTTCCTGGTATTGCTTTGCTTCCTCTATCCAGCGACTGAGAGTAACCTAAATTGTGTAATCACGTCACCTGAAACATCAGACACTAAAATGTTCTTGCAAAATTCATGCATTGTCAATGCATTAGTTCAGTGTTCTTGCAATACAATGCTACTTTGCAAGCAAAGTGCTGATGTGTTTACAGAAAGCATTGTTTTTAGATATTGGAGTTTTAAAATTAATTAAAAAAAATAAAAATAAAGAAGTCCTGAAGTAAAAGTTCTGATTGTAATGCATCTTTTCCGAAAAACCTGTTTGCTTGGAAACAGAAAGAGCGGTACCTCTACCTTTGAAGTCAATTGGTTCTGGGAGTAGCTTTGTAAGCTGAAACATTTGTAAGAAGAGGCGCCTTTTGAATGTAAATGCGCTAATCCGTTCCAAGGCCCGCAAAAGTATGATATTTTTTAATTAATCATAAAAGAGCATCAGAACACAAAACAAATATATCTTAAAAATAGATTACTGCACAAATAACATAAAATGAGAGGCACGTAATATACAAACAATAAAAGAAATAATGAAAATAATAAATTACCTTTTAACTGGCCTCCTTGTTTACTGGTCCTCATCAGTGTTTTTTTGCCTCGCATTTCCAGACAAACGCAGCCAAGGACGTCTGCTTTTGCCGGCTTTTGACAGTCCATCGGAAATGTACGAGGCATACGTAATCATATTGAGTGGTATCCCGACTTGTCAAAAGATTTTCAAAATAATTTCTTTCCACGAATTCTGAGACTTTTGCCAAGACGTCTTTGATTGATTTGGTTGTTCAAATGATGGCTGCGTCCTCCTCCTTATCGACACAAACACCACCCTCTTTTGTACCTTTCTATTATGTCCTGCTTCATTTCGAAGGCCAGACAAAGTCCACACTTCTGTGTGTCTTTTGTGGGGTCCATTGTGAATGCTAAATCTTCGTAGTGGTACCATACAGTAGACTGTTTGCAAAGCCGGAAGGGGGCAGGAAGAGCATGCTGGGATTGACGCTTACATATCCGGTGCCCCGGTAGAATGGCAGTGCGTACTATGTATTTTTGACTTTGGATCCTGAAATGTCAACGTAACTAGAGGCAAATCCTTTCCCGTTCTGGTACTTCATAACCTGAAACCTTTGTATGTCGAGACATCCCTAAGTAGAGGTACCACTGTATTTTCAAGATGTTCAACGGTTGTTTACTAAACAATGGTAGAGGTACGAATATATTTTTTTACATTGCAAGATGAGGGCTGAAACTTTCTTTTGATGTCTATTTTGCTTCAGAACTCAATTTTCCGTAGGCCTTTAAAAATGAGTGCAAAATGGCAAAAATCGTCTGGCATTTGAGAGAAATGTGTGGCATTAAATGCAGCCTGCCCATATTCCGTTATGCCATTTTCTCCCGTTGCTTCATTTCCATCCCAAGGTAACGACTACACAACTAGCGCTCATTAGATCGATTAAATACTGCACGGGCAACAGCGTTGGACTGATGTACTGCGCACACGTCAAGGCTTTAATGCACTTCCCGCGGCGTATTTACAATGTACGTAAAAAAGTTTTATGACGGTCTTAAACAACTATGATGATTTTATTGATGCTTTTTCACCTTGGAGGAGTTTCCTGTTGCCTGGGTCGACGTGACAGGATGAAGTGGGAGGAGCTATTAGAAAATACTTCATCTTCGTTTGAGCTATTTCCGACCAAATCCGCTGGTTCCTTGCAGGCTTTTTTTGTGATTTGAAGAAAAACCATAAAACACACAAAGACAACCGCAAACACTCGAACATACCCTAAAGAAGTAAGCGCACTTCACTGGAACTAAATCACACTTAATATACTTGTCGGCTTTTCAGGCCCTTAACAAGATCTGTGTGGCTGCTCCCACTACGCGGGTGAACGCCGTGTATTCCCCAAAAGTCTTTCTAGACACTCGACTGAAGGGCGGCAAAGCGTCTCGGAGGGGAAAAGCAATACAACACAACATGAAAAGTAACTTTTCAATTATTGTTGTTTTAAGACGTTGCTCCAAAGTCAAAAGGGTCACAAAAACATTAAGACTTGAAATATTTTTAAAGCAATGGATAGATATGAAAACCAGTTTGAGTGATTGGTACAGAACAGGTCTTTTATACAGAGTATCGGTAATTGCGATGGTGGCTAGGTAAAGTTACCATTAAAAAAGACATATCCCATACAGTATAGTTATATATTGTAGAATGGGGTCACCATATCTTTGGGGTCTTATGTAGCCCTTATTTATTGCAGTTACGGGGACAAGAACCTTCCGCAATTTGCAAAAATGCATGGAGTACAATATTTTTGGGACACTTGCTCTGCCGGATCCCGCTCTCCACAATAGTCAACCGGGGATAATGGATCACAGCAATATGGGTGATGTTCATTTTAGGTGGAAAGTAAAAAAAGAGCCTCTGGGCATTACGTATATTTCAGCAATAGGATAATGGATCATAGACAAACCAGTGAATTTACTTTAGGCATTATCGGTATTCTTTCTGAAAAAAACTGACTTCAGCCGGTTTACGCTCACCGCAACATGGCATTGAGGAAAATGGATCGTGGCCGCAAGGTGCTGTTCATTTTAGGAAGAAAAATGCAAATTAAAGCCGCATGCCATAACTTTCCTCCGTCTACACCGCTCTCAGCAATAGTCGACCAGCAATATTGGATCGCTGCCAACACGGTGCATTCCATTTTAAATGGGCCAGAGTGGCATTCTTCTTGACATTACCTGCTCGCAGATATATGGGATTGGAAATAATGGATCGCAGCCCAAACATTGCATTTCATTTTGGGTTATTTAGAACTGCGAGCCTCCCGCCAAAAGTGCCTTCTGCTGGTCTCGAATAAATATTAAGTTGGGGATAATGGATTGATGCTGCACGGCGCTGTTCAGTTTAGGCAGGTAAATAACTGAAAAAAGCGTTGCTCCGCAAGACACACTTTTACTCTCTCAGAAATAGTCGTTTGGTGATAATGGAACTTAGCCACGGCCATGTATTTCATTCAGGCCCACCTCACAACATAAGTGCCCACTGCAAATCCCTGATCACAGAAAACTTTGGGATTGGAGAAAATGGATTGTGACTGGACAAGTTCAGTTCATTACAGGTGGGAATACATCAATTACAAAATGACCAGCAGGTCTGACAAAAGTGTGTTCTGCCAGTTGCCATTTGCGGCAATGCGTGACTAGGGATAATGGGTCGCGGCTGCATACGTGCAGTTTAGAGTGGGCGGAAGTACAGTAATGGCAACAACAAAAAAGAGTTACCAGGCCGGACTAAAATGAGCTCTGCCGATCTCTCTGCAATATACAATTGGAGATAATGGATTGCAAAATATATTTAACTAAGGCTGCGCAGTATAAAGAGTGGGGGATTACAGCACCGTGTACTTTTTATTGTCTGTCCACAAAAAACTTGCTAAAAAAGTGCTTTCAAATCTAAAAACAAGTAGCCATTACTCCTGAGTCAACTAAACTACTTCCTGTAGTCAATCAAACCCAGATTTAGCACGTGGTCCCCCCACCACTAAGTTTGATAAGTGAAGAGCGAGAACAGCCCTCATGCATTTTCATCACACGCTCGTTCCGATAGCTGGGAGAGTCTTTACACAACAGGACTGCAGACTTAATGTACGTCCCTCGGTAGCCGTTATCGGAAAATGGTTGCGAGGGTGCTCCATCGGCGGGATGCTTAAAACACCTTAATGAGAAAGCTCGCTTTAATCATTTATAACCCGGGTCAACCCAGAGAGTCCGATCCCGATGAAGTGAAGAGCACCTAAATTGGGATTAGGAAGACACGATTGTGCTCCGTGTGCTCGTAGAGTGCATCGTTGTGCACTATGTGCTTTTCTAAAGGGGGCAATATTCTTCCTCTTCATTTGGCTTTGTCGTAACTCTCAATTTGTTTTCTGCCTCAAAGCGTTTTTGCTTTGTTGGAGGTCCTCAATTAAAGCTTGCAAGCATACTTCTGGAATTAAAGTAGGAGGACAACTTGGGGTTCGTACGGGTGCTTGAAATCCTTTAAAATGCTCACGTTTTGATGTTGTGTTTTCAAGGATTTAAAGTGCTTGAATTGTTAGTAGTGAACTGTCACCGTTGCCATGGCGCCCAATTGGCCCCGCCCGTGTGGCGCCAGCTGCGGCTTATTGCCAGATTGGCTTTCCATCTATTTAAGCTCAGTGCTCTCACTCTTAGTTTGTCGGTCCGTCAACAAACCTCTGCCCTGCAAGAGACATTTCGTTCTGTGTACATTGTTACAAAGAATGACAATACAAAGGAAATTATTATTATTATTATTATTATTATATGGGTTTTGACTTCCTTTTGGCATTTCCTGTCCGGTATTGTTCCCGTTTATTTTGTCCTGTTTAATATTGGTTTCCAGTTTCATTCTCGTCTATTTTTGTCTTGTTTATTATTCTCTCCAGTTTTCGTTCATGTCTTGTTTGTCCTGTTTTATTTAGATTTCCTGTTTCATTATCATTCCTGTCTGTCCCATCCTGTCTATCGACCCCATCCGTCAGATATCTACTCAGGCATTTGGTAACGATCTTGTCGGCCTCTGGCCTCCTATAATTTCACGCCAGACTTCTGTCTAATGTGCATGACTCCCCGGTTCCTGTATAATAAAAGGCTTGTGTGAGAACGTCACGCTTTTGGGTCCTGATCCTGCTCTGGTTCACGACAAAGACTGCTTAAAAATTATGTCGACTCTCTCTCCGCTTTGTCAATGATATTTTCATTCCCACGTGACTGACGGCAGCTTACATTAGTGTGTACGGCATTGTCTAATGAAGTGTAATTGTGCTCAAGAGGACAAGTGCATGCTACACCTTAACGGGGCACTATGAATTGTGTATTAGTACGAGGATTATGTATCACTTATGGACTTTTATTATGGGCCATGCTAACAAATAAGCTAGCGTTTCCTAGTGGTGAATTTTCCTGCAAGGTTGGTAGCTGGATTTGAACCCATGACCTCAGAACTGTGCCGCAGACGCGCTAACCACCGCCCCCAAAATAGGATTTGAAAGAAATAACGACACCGTGCTAAGTTAACGATCAGACTCGGGGACACTCGAGTGGCACTTTTGATGAGTCGGACCAGGAATGTTTACGCTGATATCCCTCTGAAAGCCCGCAGATTTTCTGTTGGCCATCTGCTGCGATTATGAGAGAGTCACCTTGTGAGTCTGATGTCCTGTGAAAAGCAATATTAAAAATGTTCGGATCCAAGAATACGGTCAACACATTTGGAAGGGACATACAGAACAAACCCAATGACTCAAAGAAGCTCACACAATGAAATTATCATGCAAAATAATGATTAATGAACAGGGTTTGTATGGATGCTTGAAATCCTTTAAAATGCGCTTATTTTACTGTACTTTTAGGATTGAGAAGAGCTTGAATTCTGGGTTAAGGGCTTGTAAATGCTTGAAATTGTTCCCATGCTTCACCATAAGTCTGCTTAAAAATGACTTAGACGCTGCTCACTGGTTTCCTTGCATTCCTATTGCATTTCTTCTTCCTTGCAGCTGGCAATTGAATGGCATTTTATTATGAAATGTCATCGCCCTCTACGGGTCACGCCATGGAGGACAGGTACATGTTTCACCTAAACAAAGCACTATGCAATGTGTATGTGTATGTTGAATTTAACCAACATGCGACCAGCGGGCAGAAACAGGCCCGCCAAGGGTTTTCATTTTGGCCCACGAGACAATGCTCAGAGAAGCGCAAGAGAAAAATGACCTGCAGTTTAAGATATGTCCACTTGATGTTACCAAATCCAGATACCACACATAAAGCAACTGCAGCTGGATTTATTTCTCTCTCTTTATCTCTCTTTTTTTCTCTTCCTTTCTGTCTCTCTCTTTCTCTGCCTTTTTCCTTCTCTTTTTCTTTCTCTCTCTCTCTCGCTTTCTATATCTCTTCCTCCCTCTCTCCTTAGCTCACTTTCACTGTTTATTTCTCTCTATTTTTCTCTCTATGTCTCTCTCTCTTTCCCTCCCTCTCTCTTAAGCTATCTTTCTGTTTATTTCTCTCTTTTTAACTGTGTTTCTCCCTCTCTATTTTAGGGTTGCAACAATTAATCAATAAAATTGATTAAATCGTTGATTAAATGAGCTGGCAAAGAATGTATTTATTTATTCGCTGAGCATGATGCGGAACCAATAAAGTCAAACAGCATAACAGATCTAGGTGGAGTGAGAATTAGGCTCTACTTTCAAAGGCTACGGCCAATTAAATTCATGAAATGGAGACAACAGTTTGACTGAAGCCTGCAAAAGTGTGGGAGCACCAGGGTTGTGTAGGGTTACTTTAACTGGATTACTTTCAATTACTTTTGGATTACTCCAATACCAAATATGCTAATAAAAGACAAAAGAAACTAAATATGAATAAAATTACTAAATTTTGTGCAGGCTTGGGGAGTAACGGGATACATGGAACGGCAAAAATGATGTTGGCAAGCTGTTTGGATTTATTTTCATTTTGTTTCTGTCGCATTTTATGTTAGTTTTGCCGGGGATGAAAGAGATCCAAGCCAGGAGAGAAAGCTTACCGCGTGTTGTGAGTCATAATGTTATTCATATTTAGTTTCTTTTGTCTTTTATTAGCATATTTGGTATTGGAGTAATCCAAAAGTAATTGAAAGTATTCCAGTTAAAGTAACCCTACGCAACCCTGGGGAGCACTCAACACTTCACAAAAAAAGGCGTAACTTGAAAGTTCGATATGGCACAGGAGCACAACGATGGTGAGGCAGCAATCAAAACCAAAACATGGAGTCACACACAAGGTTGAAGGGAGCTCAGAAGAAGGGTAAGCATCTACATGATTTGTTTTTATTCGTTTTTGTATTTGTTTCTTTAAGTCTGGAAACTTAACCTTCGTCTCTGGTAGCTAACTGATGTTAGCGTTTACTACATAGCTACTGAGATACTTTTTATTTGAGTTAAATCATCTTAAGCAGTGTTTAATTGCCCTTTATGTAAAAAAAACACCCAACTTTAACATAATGGTGGTAAGTTTAAGCATCGAGTTTCAAGTTCCTGGCAATGTCCGAGTGTTTAAGTGACGAAACGTAGTCTCTGGTCGCTCGCTTAATGTGCTAGCGTTTGCTTGTTAGTGACTGCGACTGCGTGAGCGAGATACTTTTTATTTCAGTTAATTGAAAAAGTGAAGATTATTTGGGCACAGCACAGTGTTCATTTTACCTGTGAAAAGTGATGGGTCCCTGGGACTCGCATGCTCAAAGATCTATGGGTCCCAACAGAGATCTATGGGTCCTCAAAATTTAGTATTATCGTGGTTAAAATTGTAAATCGGTGACAAATATATAAATACATATATAAATATATATATTCGTTCAGTTTTAATCATCACACTTAATTGGTAATAAAAAGCAGTTATCACTTCAGATTTTTCAGTTCACAAAAATATTGTACATAATACAAAATAATATTGCTGAAATATTAGTTTCTATATTCATGCGGTTTTAATCACTTTAGATTTTTCAGCTCATATATTCTTCGTGGTTTGCTGTCCCGCCACAGTTGTAATGCCTTCTCAAGGTCCAATTGCAGCAATGGAATTTCCATAGCTATTTTGTGGTTTTCATTGTCGTTGTGCCGATCCAATGTGCTTTTCTGAGAGTTCGTAGTTTTTTTGTCACGCTGGGTGCACGCATCATAGAACATGTAGCCTCCATTATCATCCTCCTTATAGCGTAACCAGGAATATAGTTGAGTCAATTTTGGCAGAATAGTCCTTTTCTTGCTAGTAGAATTCCTTTGTCTATATTTCGTCGAATCGTTCGCTTCAAAACACGTGTTTTCCTTGCCATTGCGGTCTTCTGAAGAATTTCTCCGCCGTTTTTTCGTGCCGGAATTATTGCCGTTGTTACCACTTTCTGTATTATGTTTCGTCTTATTGCCGACACTAAAGAAATTACCATTTTTTTGTTGATTTGCACCTCATACCAACTGTTTTTTACGGAGGCATACTTCTCTTTCACCCGACAACCACCAAAACAATGACGTCATCTCGAAGCAACGAGATCTCGTTTGCCGAGATTGGCGCGAGGCCAAAACAACATAGGCGAAAAGTTTGGAGTGCGGTAAATCTCTGTTAAAAAAAAAAAGTAATCAGGTAATAATGACAATTCGTTGTCAAAAAAGTTGCGTCCCGGGGACGCACGTTGATTTGACACAATGCGTCCCCAGCAAAAATGATGCGTCTAGGACGCGGGCAAACGAGAACACTGCACAAAGAAACAGTACCAACAACTAATTAACAATAGGGAACAACAATTTATTTCCACCAAACATACAAAAAAAAAAAAATCAGCTGAGCAATACAATATTATCATAAATATGTGCCCATAGGGAGAAGGCTTAAGCAGTACTTAATTTTGCTTAAAAAAAAAGGCTCAACTCACACACAATGGTGTCAAGAAGCTTAGGATCAAGTATAAGGTTTTACTTTTTTGGTTAAGTCTCAATGGTTGTTGTGTCCTTGTAAATTGCGTTATTGTTTGTGTTGTTTGTGTAAATTGTTTATGTTCTTCACACATTACAAAGGTTATGTGACTTGCTCCACAGCACTGCATCTGAGTGTAAAAGTTCTTATCTCAATAGAAATCTGCAAACAATGACGAGTTTTGTGATGAGAAATAGACATCATGCAGCAAGCATCCTCAACATAATCGCCATTGACATGTTCACATTTTGCATTGACTGCTCTCAAAGAATGAAGCGTGAGTTAGTGCTTACATTTTACTTGTTATTGTTGAAAATCATGTAACTGTCACGACCCAGAACGGAATCTGGGACCCATTTGCATTTGTTTTAAAGGAATCTTTATTGGATTGAGCTGACAGAGCTTGCTCTGGAAACCGATGGTTGTCGGTCGCTAGCAGCGTTGGAAGGAATGGCAGTTCCGTGACAGGTAGGCAGAATCGATACGGCTTAGCGGGCAGGTCGATGGCTAGGGCAGGAGAGCAGGTCGTAAACGTGGGAGAGAAACAGGTTGAAACCGAAGGCAGGCAGGAATCAAACAGGAGAGGTCTTTGGTACTGGATTCTGGCACACAGAGAGACACAAGTACGGTCTGACACTCTCCCCTGGGCGCTGACAGCTTAAGAGGAGAGTGCCAGCCAATCAGAGAGTGCGCTCCTGCGCGCAAAACGATTGCCCCAGGTGTCTTCATTTTGGCAATCATGACAGTAACTAGGATTTTACATTTGCATTTGCATTTAAACAAAAACATGAACAGTTTTTTTCGTTTACCTTTGTAAAAGTCTATTTTATACCTTTGCAGGTAAATACCATTCATTAGTATGTTATTTTGTTTATTGTTATTTGACAAACACATGGAATATTAATATTGATACGTGTCATTGAGTTTCAGCTTTGCAATTTTTTTTTTTTGTCCTAAAAGTGTCACGTGCCAGAAACGGAGACAGGACCCAGTAGCGTTTGCTTACCCAGTTTTATTGATAAAGAGAGAGAGCAATGCTTGCTTCCACGATTCAATGATCGACGGACACGGTTAGCAAGTGGCTGGAACGCGGAAGTGGCACTTCCACGTCGAGCGAGGATAATCATAGGCAGCAGGGATACTGGTCACTAGCCGGGACGGGAGGGCAAGGGCGGTATCGAGTCCAGAAAAGAGGTCGGCAACAGGTATCAGGCAGGAAACAGGGCAAAACAGGTCGGTGGTCAGGATGGCAGAGCAGGGCAGAAACGGGTCCAGAAACAGGTCGGCAACAGGTATAAGGCAGGAGAAAACACGGCAGGAAAATGTCAGAAGGTATGAGCTTGCCTAGCTGGGAGCATAGGTTCGCAAACGGTCTGACGGCTTCCTCTTTGAAGACAGGGGTTTAAAAAGAGTCCCTGAACCAATCAGCGCTCAGGGCTCCAATTGGACAGTCACAGGTGCCCTGAATCAGCAATCATGACAAATAGTTCATGGCCCTTAAACAACAAAGATGCCTTTTTTTTTGCACTTCATGAAAAAAGTATATATTTGCATGTGTATAACATACATTTTTAAGTATTTTGTTTGTTATTTGACAAACACTGATTTTTCAATTGTTTATGGTGGTAGAATATTCTGTTTTGTGTAACATTTTTGTTATTTGACCATAACATTTCTAATATTTTAATAAAGGAGAGAAATGTAATCTTTTTTTTAATCTGATTTATCCTTTCATTGAAAAAAAAAATCAGATTAATAATGCTACTCTATTTCCCTCTCTTTCTTCCTCATTTTCTTTTTTTCTGCATTCTTCTTTCCCTTTCTCCGTCTTTCTTTTTGTATTTATCTCGTTCTCATTCTATTTCTCTTTATTTTTCTATCTTTCTATTTCTCCTTCTCTTTCTTGTTCTATATTTATCTTTCTTTTTCTTTCTTTCTATTTCTCCTTTTCTTTCTCTCTCTTTGGCTCTATTTGTCTTTTTTTTGCTCTCTCTCTCTCTTTCTCTCTCTCTCTCTCTCTCTCTCTCTCTCTCTCTCTCTCTCTCTCTCTCTCTCTCTCTCTCTCTAATCTAGTCTGACACCCATTTTTTTCGACTTGAGGCCCCAGGCTCATATGAGTTCGACACCTCTTGTATATACAGTACGTTTTATAGTTTTTTTTTTTTTACAGAGATTAATTTTTATCTTTGTGGCCAACGGATTAGAATTAACCAAACAAATCATTACACAGAAGATAATTAAAATGTTTTTTTTTTTTCAATCGACACGCCGACCAATTGTCAATAATGGCATAACGGAACGTTGCTCGTCCGTAATCCATATTTACCATCAGCTTTTTTTGCCACGGTTCCTTTATCGTAAAAGGCATTGGGCGTGAAATGTCATTTTGATGCGGGACACGTGCCGACGGGCTGGACACACACATTTACACATTCTAACATCGGCAAGAGCGAGCCTGATTGAGAGTCTGTTTGTTTCCAATCTGTCTCTCGCTCGCAGCCCACTGAGCTGATTTCAGTCTTTTAATTGATTGCCGCCTCGGACGCACCAAAACAAACGAGTTCTTCCAACATGCTTGCTTTCTCACTACCCATCCATCTCTTTTCTATTACTTCATAGACAGACGTTAATGCTAATGCACTTTTGTTGGCCACAGTTACCATTATAATCTGATCTGAGTTACTTGGATTTATGAGTGACTAAATTTGATAGTGTATTCATGGTCAGGTCAGCAATTCCTCTGGTAACCCTTAGGGGGATGCCACAAACTTTGAAGACCTGGTCATTTTTAATTTAACATAAACAGTAGACCCCCGGGTTATGGCGTCATTAGCTTACAAAGTTTTCACGTAACAATTTTCCACACCATACGAAATTGAACACAAATTACTTAAACAAACCTTATGCGTATGGCGAGTTACGTCGCTAAGACTTCTGTTGTCTATTTATTGATGTCAAAAAATGTTGGTATGCTATTGGTTATTGGTTATGCATAATTGGCTGAATAAACTCCCACCATGCCTCTCTCTTCATTCAGTTCAAAATCTCATGTGCTTCATGAAGACTCCACGAGACAGCCCAAAAAACTGTATTCCTTGTAGTCGGTTGGTTTGGACACATGGAGAGGATGGATGAGGACCTACCGAGCAGAAGTAAATGGAAGGAGACCAAGACGAAGGACGGATGGTGTTAAGAGTGCACTGCAGGAAAGCGGTCTAAATCTAGTGGAAGCTAGAGCTCTTGTTGGTGATAAGAATGAGTGGAGAGGTGTTATAAAGGAGTGCGTTGTTTAGACGTGTTCTAAGGGATGGGCAGGGCACTTGTATGATACGGCAGGGGTAAACCAGTGAAAGCTGTCGGGCCTTGCTGTTGAACAAAAGAATTGGTTTGTGTCCCCCTGATCCGAGTGACATGGCCGCTTTCTTGTGTCCCATTTCATCTGGAGGGACGAAAGCATGACCAACATAGGTGCCGAGGTGCCTAACTTGTTTGGTTGTTTGGGCATTTGGGTTGGCCATGGTCCAAAATGTTTGTGTGTGATTTTGCAATTTATTTCCCTTTTTTTTTCTCTTTGTTATTGTATGTGTTGTTGTTTGTCACCCCTCTTGAGGGATATGACCAAGGTAGATAGATAGATAGATAGATAGATAGATAGATAGATTCTTTGTACTGTATTCGTTCACTATGAGTTCTTGTGATATGACTTGCAGTGATACTAAAGGGGAAAGCAAAAACCTGATAATCATGACAAAAACCCTTGTGATTATTAAGAAATACAGAGAATCTTCATGATTGGCTACCCATAACCAGTCAATGATCGTGGCTATTATTAAAAACAACAGAGCAATTAAAGCAAGGAAATCTTGAATGAAATGACACTAAATTGTAAAATCCGTATCATTTTTAGGAATGCCATTACCGTCTTTATCTTTCCTCTGCAACCACACACTATGTCTCTACCAGCTAAGGACACATCACACAAAAAGTGCATTTTATTTCATTTTTCCTGAGCATGTATATTAGCTATACATGTTCCGGTATTCTATCCTTTACATATATATTACTCATAAGTAGTGCTAACACTATACTGTTTTGTTATTCAAATGTTTTTTATGTGGGGCACTGAGGGTTCGGTACACATTAGTTATGCATTACCATAGGTTTACATCCCCGTTGTATGGCAATTTCACTTTGCGCTACCCACATCAGACAGGATAAATGCTTTTCTTCCCGTGAGTTTCCTGTAAAACTTTTTTTGACAGTATGGGTTTTGAAAAAACTTGATATAGCGAGAACATTTGCATGTACATAATATCAATTTGGCGTGCTGTTTTATATACATGTACATATTAAACTTTAATGTAATTGAGTCGCGGGTAGAGATGTAGTAGAGGGACTGATTACCCAACGCACAAATTCGTAAACTAGCGAGACCGTGAACGTGAACCATGGTACAACGAGAGTTCACTGTATACCATCAGAGAAGACACATTTCATGTCTTGAATGTAAATGGTTTTCTATTTTCATTATTTTAATCCAAGGTGTTATCTTGATGATCTCCAATTAGCTCCAGTCCATTCACTGAAGTCAATGGTGAAAGGGGACAGAAATCGTATCGTCCTTCAGAGTATCAAAGCACAAAGCCAAGACCTCTGATTTCTCTCAAGTTCCAAAGGGCAAGGACGGCCTTACAAAACTATTAATGAGTCCGAAAATTACAGACTGCGCTCTTATATGAATGCCTTTTAGAAGAAAAACTGTACTTTCCTTTTAAGTGTTCGTTAAAATTAACAATTGGGACGAATTAGTCATCAAATATCTACGGTTTATTTCTATTAGTGGGAGATACATTGATTTGCTTGAGGAGAAACTAATTCAGCCTTAGATGATTAACTATCAACATAAAGGTCATGAGTGCAAACCAAGATTAAAATTGAGATAAGACTGAATTAGTAGAATGAAACCCAAAAATAGTCGTTATACTTCATCTAACACTGTCGTACTATAGCCCCATAAACATAAATATTTTTAATATTTATAAAAATACATTTTTTTAAAGAATACTTTGCAACCAAATATGGCCAAGGGGGACACTTTATTCCGTGAGAACATTATTAGAAACATCGACTAAATGTAGTCCAAAATTAGTTGTCGTGGTGTTTCTAATATGGTCCAAAATGTGCCCTTCATAATACATCATTTAAATGTCTAATGTCTAAATGCTAATTTCCAAATTTCTGACCATTTTCCTTTCATTTTTACTAAAATAAACAAAAAAATCAAACATTATAGGAAGTGTATTTAATTTCTGGACAGTATTTTATTGATGATTGCAATTTTTTAAAATCAAACTGTCACAGACCAGAAACGGACACAGGACCCAATAGCGCTCGTTTTCTCAGTTTTTATTGATAAAGAGGGAGGGTAAGGCTTGCTTCCACGAGCCGATGGCCGACGGACAAAAGGAGCGAGCGGTGCGGAAGTGACATTTCCGTGTCTGGCGAGGAGGATCGGAGACAGGCAAGTTGAGTTCGTAAGCGAGGTCGGTAGCAGGAGGCAGGCAGGTAACGGGGCGAAACAGGTCCGCGTAGTCAGGTCCGGAAACAGGTTGGCAACAAAGATCAGGCAGAAAAAAGCAGAGCAGGAACGGAGTCGGACAAAAAGGCTTACTGAGCTGAAGGCAACAGTTTGCATAACGATCTGACGGCTTCCAATAGGAATAGTGTCACCAATCAGATGTCCGGGCTGTTGGCGGCAATTAAGCCGCCGCAGCTGCGCTCCATCATGACACAAAGTTTATGTAGTTTACCGTTAGGCATTCATAATAATAATAATAATAATAATAATAATAATAATAATAATATTCATAATATTCATAATAAAAATAGCATTAGTGGGTAGCATTAGTGGTTTAAGTCCATTAAACTGGCATTTGCTGCTAAATTATCTAGCCTTACCTGTTTGTGTATTGCTAAAGCGAAGCCTAGCAATACACACCCCGGAGCTGATCTGACAATCTTTTGATTTGTTTGAATTCCCCATTGTTTTTTGGTGCTTCACAAACTATTATCGATATATTGCGTGCTCAAGGACAGAGTGAACCACAATGTTTTCCCATACCACGACAGATAGCGGATGTGGTAGCCAAAATATGCACTCAATCCAGACCAGAAACTGCCAGACTAAAAAAGAATAGATCCCAAACATGATTCAGATTCAGATTGAGATTCAGATTTACTTTTTTGTCATTCTAGTACACGTGTATACAGAACGAAATGTCGATACATCTGACCCGCACAGTTTCTTTGAGCGTCAGCCGGGATAGATAAGATTAACCATGTCTTCGTCAGAATTTTAGCGCAGCAGTTCGTCATCTCGCGGTTCGATGTCACTTCCAGTTGTTAAATGGTCCAGTTTATTGTCCAGAGAGCGAACGTTGGAGAGGAAAATGGATGGGAGAGGCGTTTTGAAGGGTTTAGCCTTTAGCCTAGCGGTTAGCCCGGCCCGACAACCTCGCTTCCTCGTCCGGCGGTCACGCCGCTGTCTTGCCACTCTGCTTCGCTGCTTTGTAGGCCGCTGTGTCTTGTTGACATAGCAGTCCGTGGCTAATAAACACTCCCGAGTGGTCGTAGCACCAAGTGCTTGATGTCTGGATGATCGCATATCCAGCAAAAAAAATCTGCGATCGTATCTTAATCTGCAGTTCGAGCCGACTTTGTGCGCCGTCAAAACTGAGTCGAAGACTTGGTCTTATGGCCGACGTGTAAAAAACTGTTGCGAGCCGATGTAGCCGCAGCCGAAAAGGGGCGCCGCCAGTATCTAACAATAATATAAAAAAAAATAGATCATGATCGTTCAATCCTTCACAATTTGTTATTGCTGTATCCCCCACCACTAGAGCATAGCAAGCAACAATGGATTTTCATATCACGGGGAAATATCTTCTAAATCCAGGCTAGGGACTGCCAGAACAGAATATGAACAATCAAACAATCTCTTAATTATTTGAGATCACTATCTTTTTTAAATACTTAACTGCCAATTCATGTTTTATAGTTTTTCCCTGGAAAAAAAATTAAACACAATGTTTTTTGTTATCATGACGACTAAACGTTAGCCAAAATATGAGCTAAATCCTGGCGGGGGACTGCTGGAACAGAATAGACATGATACAACAATATTTCAATTATTTGAGATTATTATCTTGTTTAAATCCGTACGCCTCCCTTATCTTTATACCGCCCACTCCTAAGACAGAGCAAACCAGAATGTTTTTCCACATCACGATGGCTAGATGATACTTTGGTGAAATATGTGCAAATCTAGGCCATTGTCCGCTAGAACAGAATAGACGACATGACAGAGGTCTCCAAGCTGAGAGCTACTTTTGTTACCAATTAGCTGAAAGAGAATCCTGTTTGATAGGCTTTTCTAAACAATTTTATGATGTATTACTATGTTGTTACCATGTTATTTCCAGTTTCATTATTGGAAGTATGGTTAAATAGATTTAGTCAACCACTACATCAAACATTTTACTAGAAAATCACAATGACACAACACTGGTGAGCTTTTTTCAGAACAGGTCTGTGGACACCTCAGTTGTGTTTGGGGGCATCCTCGTGCCTGCGGACACCACGTTGGAGACGATCTTAACTTTTGGAATCATGATCTTGTTTATGTTCTTCACAAATTAAAACGGTTATGTCACTCGCTCCGCAGCACAGCGTCTGAGTTCCGAGGTCATGCGATCGAACATTCCTGTTTGGAGTTTGCATGTTCTCCCCATGCTTGCGTGGGATTCCTCCGGGCACTCCGGTTTCCTGCCACATTGCAAAAACATGCATGTCAGGTTAATTGGCCGGTCCAAATTGTCCCTAGGTGTGAATGAGTGAGTGAATTGTCTCTAGTGCCCGGCGACTGGCCTGCGACCAGTTCAGGGTGTGCCCTGCCCACTGCCCCAGGATGGCTGGGATGGGCTCAGCACCCCCGCGACCCTACTGAGGATAAGCGGTGCAGATAATGGATGGATGTATGTCACCCAATCCTAGCTGGGATCATTGTGTTATATGATATGAACATGGATAAACTGTTCAGGAAATGAAAAATGCAAAATCGTTTCGTACAGGCAATCACTCACATAAGTCTTGTTTATTTGTATAACCCTTAATCACAAAGAGTCTCAAAGGGCTACACAGACAACTTTTTATTGCAAACAACAGACTATTATGACACTATCCCCTGATCTAAAACCTACATGAGGGCAAATAACACACAGATATTGTCAACATAAAATATAGGTTATTCATGTGCTATAGAAGGCAGCATGGCGGCAAGGTGGTTAGCGCGTGTGCAGGCACAGTTCTAAGGTCTTGGGAACCTCCTGTGTGGGTTCAAATCCAGCTACCGGACTTACTGTGCGGAGTTTGTATGTTCTCCCCGTGCTTGCGTGGGTTTCCTCCGGGCACTCCGGTTTCCTCCAACATTCCAAAGACATGCATTTCAGGTGGATTGGCCGGTCCAAATTGTCCCTAGGTGTGAATGAGCGAGCCAGTTGTCTGTCCCTGTGTGCCTTGCGATTGGCTGGCAACCAGTTCAGGGTGTCCCCAGCCCACTGCCCGATGATTGCTGGGATGGGCTCCGGCACCCCCACGACCCTACTGATGATAAGAAGTGTTAATATCAGTTTTCCCTTTATTCCGCCGTCTCTTCCCCTTCTCTGCATCCACCTGCTACTCCACCGTACCAGCTCAAGTCATATCAAAACATAATTGTTTATGCGCCTGACGAGTTACGACTCCAAGATGCCTGTGTGCTTTTGGTCAACGTCATATAAAATGTTGGTTTGTTGGTGATTTGCATCACAGTTTGAAGAACATGCGGATATATCGGCTAAATTTCCTCCTACAATGCCTTTATCATCATTCAGCTTTGTAAAAACAATATTATATTTCATGTACTGTATATATTAACTATGGGTCCAAGACTTGTAGGGATTCTAAAGGAAGTACTCTAAGCATGATAACCATGGAAATTAATCTTCCAATTTCAAGAGATACAAAGAAGACACACCAACCTCTACCCTTGCAAAATTCTATGACCGTTAGCATCACGGCTATTTTTTTATATATATCAATTGTGAGTTAATCTTTAAAAATATATTTGCGCCTTGCTTTAAATGACTGAGTTATACTAGGTAAAAAACTCTCAAAAATGGGTAAGAGCGCCTCAAGCATCCCTGCTTTATTTGTCTTTGAATTTATTTTTAATAAATATCAAGCTGCAGGTAAAGTTGGCAGTGTTTAGAGATAGGAAATCTTTTAAGGGATTGACATTCCCCGCTAGTGGAAGTTTTCGAATCATTTTTTATTTTAATCCGTTGTCTCATACTCCCTTTGCATCCACCTGCTACTTCACCATACCAGCTCAAATCATGTCACACAACAGGTGTTTGTGCATGTGATGAGTTACGTCTCTAAGATGCCTTGGTCATATGAAATTATGTTTTGCTATTAGTTGCGTCATGGCGTTATAACAATGATGATTAGCTATTGACTAACGAAGGCGCCAAGCTACTCACAATGAATTTATATACAGACACTTGCTCAAATATCCGTGGAGTCGAGCTCCTTATTTTTTGCATTATGGTTGAAATATCGGTTCTTTTACTTTGTCGACCTCAATTAGCCCTTCCTTGCCCCCGGCCGATAAATGTCATTTAAATAGCCGCGCAATCGCAAACCCAATGGATCGATGGGCACGCCATACTCGCCGCCATCATAACTTACACCGGGGATCGATGCACTCTATTAAGGGACTGAGAAAAATAATTCGCCATTGCAAATCCCGCAAATCAATTGTGAGTTAATCTTCAAAAATATCTTTGCGCCTTGCTTTAAATGACCGAGTTATTCTACGTGTAAAACTCCCAAAAATGGATAAGAGCGCCTCAAGCGTCGCCGCTTTATTTGTTTGTGAATTTATTTTTAATAAATATCAAGCTGCAGGTAACGTTGGCAGCAAATTTTTCAAGTGAGTCAACTTGGAGAAGATTGTTATTGATTTAACCTTTATTTATCCAGCCGAGACATTGAGGCGGAAAATATAGACATGCCGCTGCCTGAAAGGGGGGGTGGCGGGGTCTTGGGTCGGTTCTCCCCGCTGCCGCCCACCCGAATGTTCTGCTCTAGACCGCGGCCGACCCGGCCGAGTAGGCTGAACTTCCACGTATCCGAGAAACACAAGTATTTACCAGATTATAAAATCCTGATTATTTTCTGGATTTGCTGTTTTTTGATGTGTGACTTATACATACAAATTCTCGCTGTTATGTGAAAACAAAAATTTATAAAATCTTAGATCATTTTTTCTCAGGCTATGAATTGCACGTTTTTTCCCCTAGATTTGCAGTAACAGACGTTGCCCTACTTACAAATGAGATTACATATTTGTTCATAAATTGCTTCAGTGCTGTATTTTGTATGTTTAAGGTTTATATAAGTATGTGTAAAGCTTGTAGAAGTAACCTGTATTATATTGTACTCAAAAATGATATGCTCTATAAAGATAAATAAAGTCAAGTTAAACTTACTTTTGGAAGATGCGCTTCAAGAAGTCCTTCTCCGTGATAAAAAGTGGCCGAAAAATAGCGATCAAACCATGTTCTCAACCGCATCAAGCTTTCTTATTCCACTTTCATTGCATAAGAAACGGCTCGCCTCTTCTTTACACTATACACTAACCATATGGATGCACGATATATTAAATACAAATAGCAGTGTTCTTAGCGCGCTGGAGATACAGTATAAAATGCTAAAACACAGACTAGGTAGAGGAAGCGGATTTCTTCTTCGGGTTGAATGCTGGGTGACCGCTCACAGCGCCACACGCCAGTTGCGGTGGAAAGAAAGACTACAGTACTGTCCTGTATTCCCAAAAAGGTGCACACAATACAATATCTAACTTGCAATGTCCGGATATTTTTCGACATCCCGAAAAAAATGTTCGTATCTACTGTTTATCGTAAAACGAATGGTCGTAAGTAGTGGAGTGTCTGTACTGTTGCTTGGTTTATCCGGGAAAATCTTCGCTCTCATGAAAAAAAACCGTATTGCAGTTTAGAAATCATATAAAAATAGATTAACGTGGATTTAGATCCTTTTCATGCAACCGTTTTCCAGATAATCTACTGTTATAAGATTTATTAAGAGAGAGCTGTTTTTTCACACAACAGCGACGGTGTTTACGTACAAATAACACAAAACAACTAATCCCCCCCCCCAAAAAAAAAATATCTCTGCAAATTATACAGCCCAGAAAATGGTTTCATGGATCAAACTAGGTCCTGATAATCTATTTTTTTGAAAGATTTACAAATGGACATACGTGTGTCTTTTACGGCAGTGAAGATTTTTACGCGAAGATAACGCAATGAGTAAAAAAAAAAAAGAAAACCAGAAAACTAATGTCAGTCGTGTCTGAAAATGGTCGCAATTATTTGGGTCTAGAATTTTTTTTTACATATGATTTATAAACAGCAATGCGGTTTTGTTTTTTGCATCACAGCGAAGATTTTGACAAATAAGTCAAGCAGCATAACTGCAAATCCATGAAAAAAAAAAACGGAACAAGAAGGGGGTAGGGGGCGGTAGAGGTGCGGCAGTCCAAAGTAGAAGTCAGAAGTTTGAACATAGTGCGGTTGTGAAACTGCCAAGCACTCCGTTTTTTTCAAGGTTTTGTAGTGAGTGATAGAGTTTTGGCCTTCCACATTTGTTGCTGTTCGAGTTTGTGCCAACCAATCAGAGGCAAGTTTTAATAATAGCACAAGGCAATAAACGGGATTCAAAGTTTGCAAGCACTCAATTGCCACACCCACTGTGTGAGCTCATTGAGTGTCATGGCGGACTCCGTCAACATAGTAATACACTGGGGAGCCAAGGGGGCGCTACCCTGCAAAACTTTGGGAAGCATTGTTCTAAAATTGAGATAATCTATTTTTACCCATTTTTTGAAAGGATAGATCAGGGTCCAGAACTCTATTTGAATACCATTTATGAATAGTCAAGTCAAGTCATTTTTATTTGTATAGCCCTAAATCACGAAGAGTCTCAAAGGGCTTCACAGATTGTTACACTATATTACACAAACTATTTTCAACCGACAAGAGGAGTAGGTTATTCGTATGCAATGGAGTAGAAGTGAGTTTTAAGTTTAGATTTAAACATTTCCACTGAGGTTGCAGATCGAATCTCAGGGGGAAGAGCATTCCACAGCACCGGTGCCCGGATGGAGAACGCTCTCGAACCAGCAGAAGACTTCTTTGCTCTCGGGATCATCAGAAGACCAGCACTCTCAGATCGTAGGCTTCGGACCGGGACATAGTGGCAGATCAGATCTGAAAGATAAGAGGGAGCAAGTCCATGTATGATTTTGTACAATACTAAGAGAACTTTGAAGTCACATCTTTGGCTAACTGGGAGCCAATGCAGGTTAGCCAAAATCGGTGTTATAGAGATACATTAGTTTTAACATGACAGCGACGAGTTTCAAGTTTAAAAAACACACAATAAAACAGAAAATGCAGAAAAATGACATGCCCTTTATAACCTTGAGAAGATATTTGCTTACGTGTTCTTTAAAGCATGAAATAAAATCATCAGGATCCAGATCATCACATATCTATTGCCGACATTTTATTGTCCATTTGATAAGAAATAGTTACACATAAATTACACATTTGTTTTCCAAACAAATTTTCAGGGCTTTCAATTGTTTGTTCTTTTCTGGATTTGTTGTTTTTTTTCTTCTGTTAGTTACTCGTGTAAATTGTCTCGTGTAAAAATAAATGATCTAGATGTAGTTTATTTTAAATACACATTTTCACATTATTTTATGATTTTTTGTCGTGTGACATGTGCTGTACATGAGAAGAGTAGCTATCACGAGAAAAAAAACTAATCTTCTTAAAATACTGTGATCTGGATCTAGTTCAGGGGTGGTCATTATATGGATCACGATCTACCGGTGGATCACTGAGCTGGTACTGGTAGATCATAGGAAAGTATTGAGTGCATTGCATTTTTTGAGGCACTGCAGTAGCAAATTGGAGAAGTCCAAATCTTGTTGATTTGAGGTGTAATTTGTTAAAACAATGTTTAGTTTTTTTTTTTGCTTAAGATTTAATGATAATAATGATTAGGAGTTTAAATTTAATTTAATATTTGAATTACATTTATACATCGTAAAGTGGATAGTGTTGGAGTTTATCAATATCCCTTTCAAATAAATAAAGAAGAAAATACTGTCATTTAAATTACGATGTGTTGGAAGTTTGATTAAACCACGAATACGGATTTGTGTAGTATGGGTTCGGGTATTTAATCTATTCGTATGAATCAAACTAAACTACAGCCGTACACTGATACTTACTTCTTGCTAGAGCATCATTGGACATAAACATTGGCAATTAAGAAGTCTGTGTCACGGTTACCATGGTGCCCAATTAGCCCCGCCCGTGTGGCATCAGCTGCGGCTCGTTGACAGATTGGCTTTTCTTCTATTTAAGCTAAGTGCTCTCACTCACGCTTTGTCAGTCTGTCATCGAACCTCTGCACCCGCAAGACATGGGTTTTGACTCTGTCCTGTTTCCAGTTCGTATTTCCTGTCTGAAATTGTTCCCGCCTATTTTTTCCTGTTCAATATCGGTCTAGAGTTTCATTCCCGTTTAGTTTGTCCTGTTTGATTTCGATGTCCAGTTTTGATATCCACCCTGTCTGTCCCGTTCTGTCTGGTATTGACCCCATCTGTCCGATATCTGCTCGTGCAATTGGTCACATCGGCCTCTGGCTTCCTGTCATTCCACGCCAGACTGCTGCCTTACGTCTTCCGTCCAACAAGCATTTGCCGTAAAATAAAAGCTTGAGTGAGAAACGTCACGCGTTTTTGTTCTCCTCCGGTTCAGTTTCATGACAGTCTGATTTGAATTTAGTAATTTCAAACAATTGTATTTCATACTTTATTTTTTACTTGTATTCAAATTTTTTAAGTGCACATTGAGAAAAATTGTGATTTTTCATTTTCACTGATTAAGACGGCTTTTTGAATGCTAGACTGCTCCTGACTTATTTTGTAAGTAGCTCGCATGCTGAAAAGGTGTGAGCACTCCTGATCTAAATCAATTTATCCAACCTTTTTCCCAGGTTATAAATCAGATCCAACAGGTCATAAATCAATTTCAACGGCACAATCTGCTGCTCAATAATTTTAGTTTGTTTTCAGTGTATTGAAAGAATGCACAAATATTCTTCAATACATTTAAAAATAATTAAATGATCTTTGTGGTGGATTGACTTGAGTTTTAGGGCCCTAACTTTACAGAATGTTGACCCGCGATGGAATTGTGTTGTTTAAAAACATCAAACGGACAAATATGCGTTCATAATCTGCTGTTATCCATACGATGCACATCTATTATTCTCGCCGTGTATTCTTCGCACTTCCATTATTTACTGTTGTCAGGCCAGCTTGCCTTGCAATGTCTGACTGAGAAGAAAGTGTGCACGGCTTGACCTTTCCATTCCTCTGCAAATTGTCTAGCGGGCCCAACCATTTATCATTTTACACTTTTAGTCACACATTTAAATTGCTGTTTATCGTGCAGAGTCCAACACAACGGTTTTCCTTATCCTAACTCGCTTACTGGAACTTTGTGGTGAAACTTTGGAAAAACAAACAAAAAAAAAGTACTACTTGCAATTATTTATCACTGAAAGCAAAGTCAAAACACGTTTAAAGGAAACAGAACCGAACTGTCACTGTCTAAGTTCTGCGATTCCTTGTTTATCCAGGTTAATGGGGAATAAAACCCCATGAGATATTCGAAAATCCGCAAACTAGCCCCCACGTATTTTATACGGGTCTGCTGGGACCCAAGGCAATAGTCAACCCCCGATAATGGTTCGCGGCTGCAAGGGTGCTGTCCATTTTAGGTGAAAAGAATGGGGGAAAAAAAGGGCCCATGCATGACACAACGTTGTTCCCTAGGGCCCAACTTTAAGCAATAGTCGACTAGGGATAATGGATTGTGGGCGCATGGGTGCGGTTCATTTTCGGTAGAAAGGATGACACAAATTCTCTGACAGCCATTGACCCCGGCCATAGTTGACTGGGGATGACGGATCATGGCCAAATTATTGCAGTATATTATTGGCGGGCCGCAATGGCACGCCTCAGCGGCCCACATGATAAAGAAATTAACTCTTCTGACTGCTGCTCTCAGCAACAGTCGACCGGGGATAATAGATCATGACCATAACCATGCATTTTATTTAAAAAGCCTTCTGCTGATCCTCACTCATAGCAATACAGGATTGATGATAATGGATTGTGGCCACATGAGTGCAGTTCACTCTTAAGATGCCAGCCTGGCAAAAATAAGGCAGTCAGGCACCACAAAATTAACTTGCAACGATAGTTGACCGATAATGTATCACAGACGCAAGGGTGCTGACCATTTTAGGCTGAGAAATGGAAAAGGGACCCACCACGTATCATACAAATTTACTCTCTCGGCCCACGCTCTCAGCACTAGTCGACTGGAAAGTGACAAAACTAGCATACAAACACTGATTTAAAGGAATTGATTTTATTTTTTAAAAAGTGGTTCTGCTTTTTGTTGTAATTATTTTCTTTTAAATGAAAATGTTTTCCAGTATATCGGAACTTCACTGATAGATTTCATATACATTTTAGAAGGAAGATAATGCTTCTTAACCCTCTTTTTGACACTTTTTATGGACATATTTGTACCTTTTCATACACCTTAGATAAAAATATGAAAAAAAAAACATTTCATTTATTCTACTATAGGGACCAATATAAGAAAATAATAAAAAAATCAATTTAAGGAATATTTTTGGGGTTTTTATCAACAAAGTGGTCCGTCAATTTGACCCAAGGACAACTAGAAGGGTTAAAGTTCTGCAAAGACACCCAGGTTCCTTTTTCTAATCTTGTATATTTTACATTGCCTTTAAGTTAAACAGTACTTCTCTGACTTTTATTTTCAGTTAAAAAATAACACAGAGGTGGGTTTACTCAATGTTCTCTGGTTGATTAATAGTAGTCAACAGATACCGTGGGTGCTTTGTGAGTGGCGCCTGGTTTTGGCAACATCCAGTGGACATATTAAACCGCAGGTCATTGTTTGGCCCACTTTTATCTTTTGCTTCTCAGCCAGGGTTGTGGGGGTTCACTTTGAAAATGTAATCTGATACATTACTAATTACAAATGGTAAGGTAATCTGGTAATACCATAATATTGCAATACTGAACTTGATTATTTCAGATTTCTTTTGTATAACTCCAATACTTAATATGCTGATAAAAGATTAAATTAATTGAGTATTAAAATAAATACAAATGTTGTATAAAACAAATCAACATTCTAACCTTGAAAAAGAAATACAGAAAACCGAGATCAGGTAGTTGCTTGTCGTCCATCAAAAATTGCTCACATTCTAACCATGTACAGTATAGTACAGGGTTTTGACCAAAAATTAAATTTTCTCTTTTATGTGGTGAATAAGATATGTTTTGTTTTAGTTCACATTGAGCCAAGTCAAGTCAAGTAATGTTTAGTTGTATAGCCCTTAATCACAAAGAGTCTCAAAGGGCTGCACAGACCACAGATGATTGCAAACCACAGACTATTATGACACAAACCCCTGATATAAAATGTACATGAGGGCAAATAGTACACAGATATTGTCAACATAAAATTGAGAGCTTATTGATTACCCAATATTGTTTTGTTATTGTTGGCTTTCTTAATTTTCAACATACTCTGGGACTTCATTTCTCTCTATCTTTGTAGTGCAGTAGCTGAGAATATGATAGACACAATTAGTGCATTATATATAGATACATGTACGGTACGTGTGAATAACTGCATGAAGTGAAATAATGGACGCTTGAAGGGATTCTCTGGAAGATGGAACGTACTCCCAGGCATTAAAAAACATTAATCCTTTAGTTTATGTTATTTCATTTATTCATACTTGTTTGTTGATGTTGTCTTGTTAGTTGCACTTTAAATTCATGGCAATTTTTTGTTGGTTTTGCGATGTCTTTAGTCATGTATTCATGTTTTGTAGTCAGGCACCTTAGGCGGCTCTGCAGGTGAAGTGGGGTTTCCTGAGTGTGCTGCGTGGGTGTGGAATGAATGAATGAATGAATGAAAGAGAGAGAGAGAGAGAGAGAGAGAGAGAGAGAGAGAGAGAGAGAGAGAGAGAGAGAGAGAGAGAGAGAGAGAGAGAGAGAGAGAGAGAGCGCGCAACAGCAACACGACTGGACATGGCAGTTGCAAACAATCTAACGCGAATGAGGAAAATAATAAAACTACAGTGGTACCTCGCCACTTCGTGGTTCCACGTTCACGGGTTCAGAGCTTTGCGGGTCTAGAAAATAATAATAATAAAATATAAAATTTTATATATATATATATATATATATATATATATATATATATATATATATATATATATATATATATATATATATATATATATATATATATATATATATATATATATGTTTGTATTTTTCTTTTTTAAGCATTTTTGAAGGGGCGTCACTACTTCACAGATTTTCACTTTTCGCGGGGGGTTTTGGTCCCCTTAACCGTGATAACCGAGGGATTACTGTAGTTCAAATTAAAGCACACCGGACTTGTCCTTTGTAGTGTGCAACAGAAATACTTTAGAATCCAATTGTTAATCTGCAATGTAATCCTTATTTTTACAAAATATACCTGTTTTTTTTCATCTTGTTAGTATAACAATACAATTACCGTATTTTCCGCACTATAGGGCGCGCCGGGTTATAGGGCGCACCCCCCAAAAATATTTTTTGGTCCTATATCTTCCATAGATAAGGCACACCGGATTATAAGGCGCTACAATGGGAACGTCGACAAAACAGTCAGATGATTCAGTCAAACTGATTACCCCTTTAACATTCCCAAAGCTTGCAAAGAAGCAAATACGTGTCGTAGACACGTGCGGATGCGGTGTCCGTACGATGTCACTCAAATGCATCATTTCAAATATCATTCCGAAGGTTAAAGTCTTGGGATTCAAGAAATGCCAACCATTCCTTAGTTTCTATTTTCTTTTTCCCTCGCAACTTTACTGTGCATATGACAATAAACACTTGGAATTGAGTTTAATTCACTCAACTCATCACAGCAACATCAAGATCGTTCTAAAACAAGATACCGGGAAAATATAAAGCCGCATAGCTCACCTAAGTTATCACGTTCAATAATGATACGCAATAATGGTCTTCTTACAACCGTGAGTGTAGTAAATCCAGGAGAGTAAAATATTTACAAATACAGACTAATGAAACATGTTTCTTTATGGCGTAGTTTAGCAAGCTTGCTATTCAGTCATCTTTTTCGGCCAATTGCAGGGTTTGTTTTGGCCCTCTAGCCTATCCGAGGATCCGAATAACTTCAGCCAATAGCGATCGATTTAACGAATGATTGACACATCTTTTTCGGCCAATTGCAGGGTTTGTTTTGGCCCTCTAGCCAATCCGAGGCTCCGAATAACTTCAGCCAATAGCGATCGATTTAACGGATGATTGACACATCTTTTTCGGCCAATCGCACGGTTTGTTTTGGCCCTCTAGCCAATCCGAGGCTCCGAAAAACTTCAGCCAATAGCGATCGATTTAATGGATGATTGACACATCTTTTTCGGCCAATTACAGGGTTTGTTTCGGCCCTCTAGACTATCCGAGGCTCCGAATAACTTTAGCCAATAGCGATCGATTCAAATGATGATTGACACATTGGTTAGCCAATGAAATGCCGGTATATAAATCCCAGCATACACCGCGGACTACTCCATGTTCGGGGGAAAATCGAGTCGGCGGCTGTTGCGTAAGTTGCGAGACCTTGCGATTTAATATTGAGCCATATATAAGGCACACTGTATTATAAGGCGCATGGTCAGCTTTTGAAAAAAATTAAGACTTTTAGGTGTGCCTTATAGTGCGGGAATTACGGTACATTGTTTTTATTCGGATTACGTCACACCATCATGCCGTATACATTCGCTGACTCCCCAAACCAGTTCTCAGAATTGTCCCGCAGGCCCCTATCTGGCCCACAAGCCATGGGTTTGAAAGTGGGCTCAACATGGGACATGCAGTGCCGGATTCTGACAACATAATTGATAAAGGTTACAAAGTTATTTGGGGAATGGGATATCATTCATTTGGTGAAGTGATTTTTGTTATAACATAGCTAAAAATAAGGTAATACATGTGAAAATGTATCCCCAAATATAAAATATCCGGACTCATTGGCAATGTCCTTAACATTTTCTGTTGAGCGTGTTTCAAAGTCAGGTAAGCAAGGAGGCGAAGACGTCACGGTGACAGTTTCGCCTTTGCAAGTGTCACATAATGCTATAATCTGTTGCTGAGTAATACGGCAACACATTTCGAAAGCTTTCAGGAACACGTTTTATCCAAAATTCCCCAAAATTGGGCCGGGTTTCATGGCATGCCGCCTCAGATATGCCTACATAGCGTGAAATTGAGTCACTCAATGTGTAAAACGGGGGGCGGGGGTTAACTCTTCTCTCAAAAAAAAAAAAGACTACATCTCCATGAGAATGGCAAAAGTATTATATGAGGATTTTTTCGAACAAATTAAATGGCAATCTTAAGTTTGTCACGATTCTTTAAGGGGAACGGTGTGCATTACTTGACCACTAAATATCACTGTATTGTGACATGCATGCGAAAATACGTGCTACAAAGCACAAGAAATAATGCAAACTACGGAGTCTCAAAGTGACAAAACTGCTAAATTTTTCTTTTCATTTTCTTGCGAGGTTTTTGATTTTTGGCGGTACCCATAGCAGCAAGATGGCTGACAGTCATGTCCACTCCCTTTTGGTGAGCCTTGTAACTTAAATGTAAATTCATCGACAAGCATTTTTTTTAGATGCATGTTTATTTGCTAGTTTATGTATTTTTGCTTACTGTTTGAATCAATATATATATATATATATATATTATTATTATTTTTTTTTTTTTCCATTTTACTTTTTTAATGAATAATATTTGTTATTACTACTAGGCAATACTCACTACCCCTTTTAAAGGGACAGTATGAAATATTTAGTTCTTCCAAGGGGTACAAAAAAACTCATTCATTAAAAAGAAAAAACAAGATTTAAAGAAGCAAAAAATACATCCACCATAATATCAATTTATTTTCATTAAAAATCATAGTCTGTAACTTGGAGATTCTACGGGAAAGAAATAGTTTGCTTCCTTTCTCAAAGCATTGAGTCGCCTTGCAATAGACTGACACATAGTGGTCAAATGTGGTGAGCACATTCGCCTAACACGCGAAAGGTCCCCAGTTTGAGACCGAGAGGAAGTATATGTTATCCTGGATGAGATGGATGAGTGCCACCTGGCTAAACTTGCCCAAGACATGCCACAATAAATGTGGTGGTAAAGGGATGCAACCAACCAACCAACCAACCAACCAACCAACCTTTAAGAATAAGCCCATCTTTCTTTTCATATTTTACGAAAAATAAAATCCGACCTATTAGGAAATGTATCAATTTTCTGGTCAGCATTTAGTTTGGATACAGCATTTTTTTATATCAAAATTTGAATGGTATAACGTCAGGTATTAATACAAAAAAAAATTGCGGCTAGATGTTATTTCCACAGAGCTAGCATCAGCATTTGTAGTAAAGGTTTGTGAAACTGGCTTTAGCTGCTAAATTATTTAGCATTATTTGCTTAAGGGATGCTGGTCGCTAAAGCTAAACTATCCATTAAAGCAATGCTTTTCCCAAATATGGATTGCTGCTACCTTTGTCAAAATATGCTAAAAATCCAGACCACGGACTCCCATAACTAAATAGAATAAGCTCTGACGATCTTTAGATATTTAGCTCAAGATGTTTTTCCAAACCACAATGGCTAGTCGGTGCATTATCGAAAATATGTACTAACTCCAAGACAGATATGGCCAGAACTGAATACTGTGCCATAAATCCCAAAGACGATCTGACAATCTTACTATTCTTTTTGAAATAATGATCTTCTTTAAATTCTTCACCATCTAATATCATTGTATTTTCCACAAACAGACCAAAGTAAACCAAGATATTTTTCTGTATCAAGCTGGCCAACATGAATTAGCGAAAATAAGTGTTGAGTCGTGGCCTCAGACTGCCAAAACTCAAAAGAATAACCCCAAAGACAATATGACGATCTTTTATTTTTTTTAAAGTAAAAATCTTGTTAAAATCTTTCACCATCCATTATCCGCGTATCGCCCACCCCTAGACCAAGGTAAAGCACAATGTTTTTCAATAATCCCGACAGCTAGTAGTTTGTCAACCAAAATTTTGCACCAAATCCCTGCTCAGGGAGTGCCACAACTGAACAGAATTAATCCCAAAAACAATGTTACCATTATAATTATTTTTGAATCAGTATTTTCTTTAAATCCTTCATGATCTGTTGTTGTTATATCACAGCTCGATCTCTCATCTCATTACCTGCACCGCTTATCCTCAGTAGGGTCGCGGGTTTGCTGGAGCCCATTCCAGCAATCTTTGGGCAGTGGGCAGGGGACACCCTGAACTGGTTGCCAGCCAATCGCAGGGCACACAGGGACAGACAACTCGCTCGCTCATTCACACCTAGGGACAATTTGGACCGGCCAATCCACCTAAAATGCATGTCTTTGGAATGTGGGAGGAAACCGGAGTGCCCGGAGGAAACCCACGCAAGCACGGGGAGAACATACAAACTCTGCACAGGAAGTTCGGTAGCTGGATTTGAACCCACACGGGAGGTTCCCAGGACCTTAGAACTGTGCCTGCACACGCGTTAACCACTGCGTTGCCGTGCTGCCCTCTTAGACTAAGTAAACAACTATATTTCTCTATATCACAATCTTTCATGATCTTTTATCCTTATGTAGGTAAATTATTAAGTTTTACCATATGGGATGAGGTAATGGGTGCGTTAGCAAAAATATGCGCTAAATCCTGGCCAGGGGCCGCCAGAACTGAATCGAATTAGCCGGTAAAATGATCTTATGATCTCTCGATTTGTTTATTTTTCAAATCACGATCTTATTTAAATTCTTCACGATAAAATTTCGTATTGCCTACCCCAAGACTACAGAAAACCAGAATATTTCTCTATATCACTCTATATCTTTTTTAAAATCATTAACAATGTTGTATCGTTTTATAAGTCAACCACAATATATTTTTTGATTTTATTGTTTTAAACCTAGGTGACTTAACGGCAGGTATCATAAACGGCAATATAACACAACTATTCCCATGATTCCCTTTGTTTTATATTAAAAAAAAACATCTAAAAAAGTCCAAGTGGCAGATGTGCAGCAATTTAAATGTCACGGAAAAGCATGTTTTAATGAAGCAGATGTCAGAATTATATTTTGTCGCCGAATAATATCGTCCGTCCAAGCAGATGTCGCAGTTTCAATTTGCAGCCAGGTGCAGCCGAGCGTGGATGACGCCGACACTTCTCCACTACGCTTGCGATGTTCAAAGTACTTTTAATTATATCCCTTTGATACTTTTCTTTATCAGAATAAAAGAGAAACCTGTCTTTTTGTGGAGCCGTTTTAAGGGTTTAATTGAAAAATGCGTAACACCTGCATACAGATAGTATGCGCACAGGACTGTCAGAAAACGTGAATACTGCAATCCCTCATATAAAGTTTTTAACATCGGCTTTGCTAGGCCCCGCTCGCAGCAAACGTCGACTAGGGATAATGGTTTGCGGCCAAAATCGTGCAGTATATTTGAGGCTGATATTTGCCCCATCGGTCACCGTTCTCAGCAATAGTTGACCGGGGATAATGGCTCACAAGAAAAATTCAATCTGCCTGTCTGTAGTGATCCATTATACCTGAACGGCCTATTAGCTTTTTTTTTTGCCTTTACTGTAATCCAGCCTCACATGTACTGATCCATTATCCCCAATCCAAAAATGCGAAAAACACTTCATTCGGGATGTGTGCCATCTAGCCCGAAAAAAAATGAAATGAAATGTTTTGGCTTTCATGTATCATCCCGATTGAAATGTTGCTGAAAATGGGAGCATAGAGAACAAATGTGTCATGCTTGGGGATTTATTTAAGTTGTTTCATTCTAAAATGAACAGCATCCGTGCGGCTGAGCAGGGAACTGCAGAGTGGACCTGTGTCGGGACTGGCAACTCTATTTGCTGTTAATTAGGCTTAAGATGAACTGCAATCGTACAGCCGCGATCAATTATCCCGTAATCCCATATTTTTGTAAGCAGGGACCACCACAAGGCACTTTTGTCAGGGGGTGGGCCACTCTGGCTCGCCTAAAATGACATACACGATTGTGACAGTGATCAATTATCCACAGTTGACTATTGCAGAGACCAAGGGCCAGCAGAGTGCTTTTTTTTAGTCCGGCCAGTTGAAGCACGCCCTTCTGGCCTGCCTAAAAAGAACGGGGCTGTTTTGGCCGGAATCCATTATCCCATGTCGACTATTGCTGAGAGCAGGAGCAGAGAGAGCAAATTTTTGTCGTATGTGGCAGCTCAAATTGTTCGTTTTTTTCCACCTAAAGTTAACAAAACTTGTGCTTCTGAGATCCTTTATCCCTAATTGCATCATTGCAAGCTGGGACCAGCAGAGAACACTTTTTCTGGCGGCTCTTTTTTTGCCATTATAATTTTTTACCGCAATCCATTATCCTTGGTTGACTACTGCTAAGGCTGGCATAGCACTTTTCTTTCCAGTTTGCTGCTGCATGCCATTTTGGCCCGCCTAAAATGAACAGCACTGTTTTGGCTGCATTCCATTATCCCCAGTCGTTGCTGCGAGCCGGGGGTCAATAGAGAACATGTAAGAAATGGGGGGGAGTTCAAATTTCCACATATGCATGGGATTCTGGTCTCCACCTACTGTAATAAACGAGGGATTACAGTATCGACGTTTCTCTTTTTACAAAATATCCCCACATTCACTTTTCATATTCACACCTATTTGTGCACCAGGTCTCCAAAAAAAGCAATCAAATAAGGGTTTGTTTAAAAAGGCTCTCCAACATCCGTGATGTATATATAAGAGCCCTGTCAATCCTTTTCTGAATTACATTCGACACGTTTATTCTGCAAGCCTTAATCATGTAAACATATTACTGTGGCGATGCCCGAGACAATTATGCGTGATGAGAAAAAGATGCCCGTGTTGTGTCTTGTTGCATTATGATTGTAATTGCTCATGCATGCCATTTACATGCGACCTTGCTGTTCCCTACTTATTGTATGATTTAAATATAACTACCAGAGTCTTAATCGATTATGTGATTAACTTTAACAAAGGTTTATTGGTCCATGAACAAAGGACCATAAATTTGGTTGGTTTTGCCATACTCCACTTCCTTGATTTAAGTGAAATTGCAATTTTACATTTTGGTATTAGTAAGTACTCAAAATTAGGTGCAGTAGACCCCCGGGGATACTACCTGAATCTGTTCTGAATTGTTTTTAAAATGTTATCTTTGATGTGATGTGGCTTGAGCTGGTACAGTGTATTAGGGGTTGAATGCAGATGTTTTTTGTATTAATACTGTTTTTAAAAATTCCACTTGTGAGGATTGTCTCGCCCCTACTAGTCCTTGTACGTTTCGGACTCCTTATCTTTAATAGTCTCAGTCGTCAATTTATTAAGGCAAAAGTTAACTTGTCTTCTTAGTATTTTTGATAAATGCAAGCTTATTTCCATGGTTATATTTCCTTCCTTCTCCCTTTGGCATTACTGCAAGCCTTACTCATTTATTTATCCATCTATTAACACTGGTCATATCCCTCGAGAGGGGTGACCAACAGCAAGACAAACACATACAAAAACAAAGAAAATAAAAAAGAGAAGTAGCAAAAAACACACACAAAAGTTTTTTGGGCCATAGCCAAACCAAATGCCCAAACACCCAAACAAATTAAGCACCTCGGCACCCAAGTTAGTCATGCTTTCGTCCCTCCGGATGAAACGGGACTCAAGAGAGCGGCCATGTCACTCGGGTCAGGGTGACACAACACACTCTTCTGTTCAACAGCAGGGCCCGACAGCTTTCACTGGTTTACCCCTGCCCCATCATACATGTGCCCATCCCATTCAAAAAGCAATATCGAATAATAAGATAAGATTCATGATGTATCATATACACATGCATTTGTTAAATACTCTTATGTCAAGAAAATTGCATTTATTCGACTTATCATTGCAAATAACGAAACATAGAGAGAGCTTAGAGCAGCACGGCGAAGGAGTGGTTAGCCCGTCTGTGGCACAGTTCTGAGGTCATGGGATCTAATCCAGGAACCAACCTTCTTGTGTGCAGTTTGAATATTCTCTCTGGGCTTGCGTGGGTTTCCTCCGGGCACTCTGGTTTTCTCCCACATTCCAAAAAACATGCATGTCAGGTAAATTGGCCGCTCCAAATAGTCTGTGAACCCTGCGACTGGCTGGCAACCAGTTTAGGGTGTTCCCTGCCCACTGCCCGAAGACAGCTGGGATGGGCTCCAGCACCCCCTTGACTCTACTGGGGATAAGCGGTGCATATAATGGATGGATGGATGGAGAGAGAGCTTAGAGGGAACTGAGATACTTTACAACCATCTTGATCAATGGGTAACCAAAACTTAAAAACTTCATGACAGCCTAGAAAAATTGTGCTTTTTCGTCACTTTGACTCTTTGTAGTATTGAAATATTGTCTGTGCCTTTTAGCACTCATTTTCGATTGTATATCCGGACAGCGACATATAGTGGTCAAATAATACACACTGTCCCTTTAACGAAGCACACAGGCTTCTGAACTTAATAAACAAAAAAATCATTGTGGGGGGTATTTCATCCATTAGCATGTCGACATTTTTATGATGCCGTGGCGCAAACTAATAGCAGAACCGCATTTTAAATGATGTCAACCAATGGCAGACAGGCATCATTAAGACACAACCCCTCTTACACAAACACTGCAAAGTTAGACTTTGCATTGTTTTTGGGCAGGTAAAATCATTTGTCATTGATGTCGTATAGGGGCGAAAATGCCGTAAAGAGGGGCTGAAACATCTTATTGAACACTGTAATAAGAAATTATTATAAGATGGGGATGCTGTATCCCAGGGTTCTACTGTATATTCAATTTCACTGTTCGTAATCTCCGTATGACTTATTAGTACTTGGTATCAGTCAGTCTTCAAAATTAGGTATTAAGTGGCTAAACCTTTGGCATTAGCTCAGGAGGTAGAACGATTGTCTTGGGATCAAGAGGTCGCAGGTTCAATTCCCAGCTTCTTCGTGTTATATGTCGAAGTCTCCTTGGGCAAGACACTGAACCCCGAATGCCCCCGATAGCAGGTAGTTGTCTTGCACGGCTAACGCTGCTATCGCTTAGTTAGTGTGTAAAATGGAAAAGTGTAAAGCACATTGTAAAGCGCTTTGGGAGGTCCTCATTGACTTGAAAAGCGCTATATAATTGCAGACCATTTACATTTACATTTAAACAGCATCCACCAAGGTAAGCTTCCATCAAAGATCCTGAAATTAACTTTATCAAATGCTGAGCACGAGAATGTGTTTCTTTCAATTTTGTCTATTCCCACAGCAATACACTTACATTGTATTCAGGCCTCAGTGTGGATCAGCCCCTGCGACTGCTACATAATAGAGTCCAGGATTATGGAGCAGCAAAAAGGAAACATTTCTCTCTATTTTTAATTTTTAAAGTAGGAACTTAAAGAAAGAGAGTTAAAGCATGACACGTTGAATTGTTGATCTCAGATTTTGCAATGAAGCTATTGAATTCCTCGCAGCAGTAATTAACGCGTGTGGCACTAAAGTGCTTTTCTTGGGAGTGCCAGAACCCACTTAGGATGACGATATTCAATCATTCCACTTAATGAGGGATTTTGACAGTATATCTGATTAACTGGGAAGAAGGATCTTTTACCAATTCCCTGTGGAGTGAAGCGCGGCAGAACAATGGCGTCAGTACTTCGACTAAACATAATACCTGCTGTTCTCAAGAGGAAAAAAACACGACCTTGCTTAAACAAATCTGCAGAGTAAAGTAGGGAACTATCCATCCACCCATTACCTGCACCGCTCATCCTCAGTAGGTTTGCAGAGGTGCTGGAGTCCATCTCAGCTATCTTCGTGCAATGGACACCCTGAACAGGTTGTCAACCAGTCACAGGGCAAACAGAGAGACAAATCACTTCCTCATTCACATCTAGGCACAATTTTGACTGGCCAATAAGACCCACGCAAGCATGGGGAGAACATGCAAATTCCGCACAGGAAGGCTGGTAGCTGGATTTTATCCCATCGCCTCAGACCTTTCAGCTGCGTGCCTCAGAAGAGGGAGCTAAATGCTAATTTATCAATGATATAATGGAAGGCACCTGGAAATAACACAAAAGGCTGGAGGAACTGATTGGCTGAAACAATGGACAGGAACAGTACACAGAAAAATGTAATCATCCAGAGACCTTATGGTTCACAGGACCTTAAACCAAGAGCGTATGTTTGATCTTGGCATTAGTAGGGACATAGCACATTTGTTATGAAGTGATCACATAATATTATTGAGGACAAAACAATGATTGCTTGATATTGGTGGGGGCATATCTCCTCTGTCCATGCCAAAAGTACACCCTCGGTATAAACCATCTCAAACAAAAACATAATGCAAAGTTGGGAACTGCTGTAAATATAATCTTACTGACAAGTCAATGAAAGACACCTGCACAGAAGACAGATGAATGGTCGACACAATGCAGAGGTAGAACAGACACAAAATGACACGAGCACATTTGATGAGCCACACTAAAAGAAACACAGGACACTATGGATAATACATAACATAGACACAAAAATGGGGAACTAAAAAAAAGCTGACAAAACAATGAGAAACTCCTGAAACAACTGTACAAGACTAAAGGAAACACCGAATGTGACTGAATTTTAGTATTTCACAGCAAAAAACACAATGATTGAGGTAACACAAGGCATGAAATAATTTTAGTACAAAGCCTGAAAAGGACCAAATTCAAAGAATTCCCTTAGTAGAAACAGAGACACCTGGACACAAGACAGCAAGAAGAAGAAGATGAAGCTGAAAGCAGACTCACAGGAGGGGACAAAAAAGACACAGAAGGACAAGGCAAGAACCGACCAGCCAGATATTTGAGGAAACACAGGACATGGCGGATTTTAAGTACCGTTACTTGACCAAGACAGAACACAAACCATTGAGCTAAATAGAAGCTAACTGAGCTGAGACACCTGGACACAAGACATGAGGTAATAGGTTGTCACAAGGGAGTGGAATAACAAGACACATGTGGACAAGTCACAACGTGACAATCCAGAGGATCAAGGAACCACAAAACATGACAGAAATGGGCACTACATGAAATTCAGTGACGAGATAAGGCACTGACTGAAATGATAGGCTGACTCAAGGGAGAGGAACAACAAGTCACAGGTCATGGAAAGACTCGATGATCCGGAGGCAATATGGGACACACGTCATGATATAATCTAAATACACAGTGGAACCTCGGTTTTCGAACGCCTCTCAGTTCGGACAAATCGGTGTTCGACCAAAAATTTCGGGAAATTCTTGCTTCGCTGTTCGGTCAAAAAATCGGAGTTCGAACGCCAGTACGCTAGGCTGCGATGCTGAGCGGCGTACGGGTGTTTTAGCCCCCAATTATGCCTCCGAAGAAGGTCGGTGCAAGCAGGACAGTTGTTCGTACAACTATTGCCTTTAAGAAAGACATAATAGCTAAATATGAAAGAGGTGTACGAATTTCCGATCTTGCTAGTGAATACAGCATGGCTAAATCTACTATCAGTACGATAAAAATAAGAAGGCTGTGAAATTGAGTGATGCGGCTAAGGAAGTTAGCGCAATAAGCAGGCAACTGCCGCAAGTTTTGGAAGAGGTTTAAAAACTTTTGATTATTTTTCTCTCCCCACCGTCCAGCACAAAGGTAAGAAATCCTATTCATAATCCTTTTTTTTATTTTTACACGTTCATGTTAGCATAATCTTTTGTACGGAAGATTACGCTAACGCGAACGTACGATGAGCCTGGGTTAGCTTCATGTTTACGTTCATGGTAAACATTCAGGGTGTTGGAACGGATTAAAACGGTTTTACATTACTTTTAATGGGAAAAACGATTTCGGTGAGTGAACAAATCGGTTTTCGAACAGGGTTCTGGAACGGATTATGGTCGAGAACCGAGGTTCCACTGTATACCATATAAAAAATGCAAAAAGGGAAACTGAAAAAATGTTTTTTTAAGGACAGACACATGGACACATGGAAGGAGGGCAACAACAAGACACATGAACACACTACGGAACACAATATATGACAATATAGTTGACAACCGCAGAACACCAAGTCGGGAACTGAATAAAAACTTGCTGACGTTACAACAACTGCTACAAGACGTGACTGAGGGAACTGGTTTGTTAACACAGGGTAGCTAAACAACAAGACACAAAATCATCCAGAGACAGATGAAACAACAAATGGTGATTAATGTATCTACTACCAGTATATAAACCATACTTAACAAAGACAAAGCACATAATGGGAAACAAAATTGAAACGTACTGACCACGAGTGTCACCTGGACACAAGACACAGATGTAGACGACAAAACTTGAGAGGCCAGACAATAGGTAACGCATGACTGCGTGAGACAAGTAACAATAAAAATGTGGGTTTAGCCAATTAGATTTTGAGTTGATGACATCAAGAACTTCATACAGGGCTAACAAAACACCAGCTCAGGGGACGTAATGCACCAAGGGGATTGCGTCGACAGCCGTTAAACAAGAAAATATACTGTTGCGTTGATTTGGTAGCAAAGGTCGGACAACTCAACTGTGTGAGCCTTTTGCAAGAGGTAACATGTTTTATCCGCCACTTTCAGCCCACGAACTACGAGTTGTACCCTAAGCTCGGCTTTCCCGAAATATTTACAGCTTAGGAAGCAAATGTGCATGGAAACGAAGCTCCATTACCAAAAATAGGGAAGACTTGTAGGCTGTGCAGTAAAATTGGGTGGTCGATAAATTATTTTAACCAAAACAATATCGACCAATTAAATCAAAGAGCCGAGTTTTTTTTTTTTTTTTTAATTCATCTTGCCACTTTGGAGCACATTTGTTTTTCAGATAATTATATCAGAGAAACAAAAAAAATACAGTCCCGTAATTTGAAGGGTTGACTACATAGCAGTTTAAAGTGTTTTTTTTTCTAAACTATTTTGAAGTTCAATACACTTTAATCAAGACACACACACTATCGGCTTTATGGAGTTTTTTTAATACTCTTCTGCAGAAGAGTCTTGAAAAGAACAGAAAACCAAAAACTTAGTGGACAAATAAAACAGAAAAATAGGATTTGGGATCTAAGCTGGGGCCATTAATATGTAAGGAAATTACTCCAAAACGTATTAAATTATCGATTTTGCATTGATTATGGATTGAAAAATGTCTAGGTACACAAACAAATGAAGAACTTGCAGTGTTAAACAATCAACTTACTTAGAGGACTGAGAATTATTTCATAGCATGTCAGAAATATTATTTGCCACTGCACCAAAAACACTTGTGAAAATCTTCTTTTGGTTTTCCTTTTAGGACAAAGGCGCATTGGCCTGCTCTGGTTTGTGGCTGCATGGAGTCTCGGCCTTCTTTGGTTCTTCTTTATGCAAGGAAGACACAAACTAGCTCGTGCGCCCCCCTTCTCTGGCTCGGGGGAAATGGTCCTTAGCTGGGCTTACATGGATCATGCGCGCCTGCCAGAAGAAAGAAAGTTTGGAGCTTGCGTGTTTGTTTTATGGGTGGGAGACGGGAGTATGACCTTAAAAAGATTGGTCGACCACAGGCCAAACCATTCATTGGGGAATTTAATCACTTTCTGTAAGGAACGCTCTGTTGGATAAAGCTGGCTGGGGTCATCGTCCCTACAACTGTGTCATTTTTGAGAAAACTGGAACTTTCATTTTGGGGACATGATGAATGTGTTGAATCCCAAAACCTAGGGAACTAATGTGCTTATTTCCTTAATTGTCACAGACCAGGAAGGGAGGCGGGACCCAATAGCGTTCGTTTGACACAGTTTTATTAAGCGAGAGAAGAGTGCTTGCATCCACGATCCGATGATCGTCGGTCATGGGTAGCAGATAGCAGGAAGTGGCACTTTCGTGTCGAGTGATAGTAGTCGTTGGCAGCGAGAAAAACAGGTCGATGGCCGGGGCAGAAGAGCAAAACAGAAACAGGTCTAGCAAAGAGGCCGGCAATAGGTATCAGGCAGGAAACAGGGCAGGATAATGTCAGAGAGTACACAAGCTTGCCTAGCTGAGAGCATAGGTTCGCAGACGGTCCGACGGGTTCCTTTCAGAAGCGAATTTAACTAAGAATGGTTGGTTTCTGTTACAGTGGATGATAAGACAGACGCGAGTAACGCGGCGCACTGTTACATTACGGTCATAGGTGTCATTCAAGGAGTGCTTCGTCCTATTTGAAAATTTAAGCAGTAAGAAGCAAGCAGATTACATTGCAGGTCTGTGTCACGGTTGCCCATTGCGCCCAATTGATCCCGCCCGTTTGGCGCCAGCTGCGGCTCGTTGACAATTGGCTTACTTCCTATTTAAGCTCAGTGCTCTCACTCACCCTTTGTCAGCCCGTCAACGAACCTCTGCACCCGCAAGACGTGTGTTTTGACTCTGTCCGGTATCCTGTTAGTGTATTCTGTCCGGTATCGATTCCGTCTATTTCTTCCTGTTTTGATATCGGTCTCCGGTCTCCAGTGTCTGGTATCGTTCCCTCTTATCTTGTCCTGTCTGATATCTGTCTCCAGTCTCCCATATCTGTTATCAATCTTGTCAGTCCCGTTCTGTCCAGTATTGACACCATGTGTCCAGTATTGGCTCGTGTAACTGGTATTGTTCTCATTGGCTTCCTGTTGTTCCACGCCAGGTGCTGTCTTTCTTTTTCCGCCCAGCGACCGCCAAATCACTGGCGTTTGTGTCATTGTGCATGACTGCCCCATTCCCGTGAAATAAAGCTTGTGTGAGAAACGTTACGAATCTGGGTTCTCCTCCTGTTCCGGTTCCAAACAGGTCTGATCATCAGATTTGGATGGGAAATGAATGTCTGGGTAAAGTTGGGGCACAGTGTTAGAACGGTGCAGCTATCATGTCTTTCAAAATTAAATGGGGTGCAGGCTAAAGTTAAAGAGAGTCCACCGTTTGCTTTTTGAGTTTTATCTTTTTGCTTCACACGTTTGATGCTATTTAGTACTTGACAAATTCAAAGTCAACAACCCAGAATCCCTGAAAAAAATATGTTGCGGACGACACATCGCTAATTCGGACTGGAGTGAAGGCCCAAGTTTAAAATTCCTGGAACGCCACTGCAATATCCAATATATCCTTTGCTTTTTATGGGGGTTAGATACAATAAAGTATCTGAGAAAGGTCAAATCTTTGAAATAGAAAAAAAAAGAAAAATGACCAGCATCCAAACATTTATACACACTGGAGCATTTGTTTCACATATAAATACCTGAGATTCCCACTCGAGCTGTACAAGCTACACAACACAAAAAACACTTTCCATACTTAGCGACAAAACCGCAGTTACCATTGCAGACCAATTAAAAGCAATTAGTCTTGGTGAGGTTATAAATTCATCAATACTAATCCTAAATATGTCAGGGCGAACTCCAAACGATGCAAGTCGGATGCCGATCAAGCTTTCTTTGGAGCGGGTCGACCGCTGGCACGAAACTGCGTATTCAAATGATTGTCTGTCTTATTTTGTGGAGCACTCCCCAGAGTAAAAAGCACATTTACACGCCTGAAGGATCTTAATTGTACTAGTCCTGACAGTTGGCCGCAAATTGATATATGCAACCGTGAAAATAAATCACAGCCAGCAAATTATGTTAAATTAGTGTAAACAGCGCACCGGTGGTTCATTCTTTTCTCTGGGAGATTTGCTGACCGATATGAGATAAAAGTTGAGTGAAAGCTAAAGGAAATATCCCCTGTACTGTTTATGAAATATATACCAAGGGATGTGATCATGTCATGAACCAGAACAGGATCAGGACCCAAATGCGTGACGTTTCTCACACAAGCCTTTTATTTTACGGGAAATGGGGAGTCATGCACATTAGGCAGCAGTCTGGCGTGGAATGACAGGAAGCCAGAGGCCGACGAGATCGATACCAATTGCCTGAGCAGATATCGGACAGGTGGGGTCGATGCAGGACGGGACGGACAGGATTGATATGAAAACAGGATATCGAAATTAAACAGGACAAACTAGATGGGAACAAAAACTGGAGATAATAATAAACGGGACAAAAATAGACGGGAACAATACTGGACATGAAAAGCAGGCAGGAAAAGTCATAACAGTCATAACCCACATCTTGCGGGGTAGAGGTTTGTTGACGGACTGACAACAAAAGAGTGAGAGCACTGAGTTTAAATAGGAGGGAAGCCAATCAGTCAATGAGCCGCAGCTAGCGCCACACGGGCAGGGGCAATTGGGCGCCATGGCCACCGTGACAGATCAGTGTTCTTTCAACATTTAGTTCAGGACTAAATGTTCATTAAGGTAGAGTTAAAAGTTTGTTCTTTGTCTTCAAATTTAACACGGTTTATTTATGGTACTCAGTTACAGTGTTTATTTAACAACTAAAGAGTAAACTTTTAACACTACAGGAGTGAACATATAGTCCAGTGGTTGGTAACCTTTTTAACCCAAAGGGCGTAAAAGCAAAAATATGAAAAAAAAAAAAAAAATGAAAGTCACATGTTATATTTTAAAGCAAAATTCACAAAAAGCACAAAACCTGCTCTCTATTGTATTTCACTGTGTGACATTAAGTGATTTTATCAGATTTGTGAAATTATAATTCCAGAGCCATTTTCCCATATCAATAATATACCGCTTAAAATTCGTCTCCCTCCCTCATTTACTCAAGAGTGTCCAAGTTCATCTTGGCTGTCATTTTTGTCCCAAATAAAGGTTTCAAAACAAGGTGCAAGCAAAGTTCTTTTGTAAATGTGTCACAAAATACTGCAAACAATAAGGCTGGCGTTGTATTTATCTTTAGCGCAGTCTGCAATGAGGGAGAGAACGGAGGGAGTGCTATGCGCTGTGTGCGGAGATGCACCCATCTCTACTGCCCAACCAATCAAATAGCTCTGAGTGGTTTGCTGGTATTTACAGTTTGTGTAAGGGTTTTCATCATGAAGTATCTCAACGCTGAACGTAATTAGTTTAATGCGGTTCTATTTAAAGAGTTTTTTAGTGCGCTACTGTCAAAACGGGGTAAGTTAGTGTGACACTCTTGACTGCAAACTCTAGTACAAAGGGCCTCGCATATACTGGACCTAGTTCCTGTGTGTTGCTTTGGCTTGGTATGTACCCCTATTGGGATTTTTTTTTTCAGAGTTTGGAATGCAGAGAAACGTGCTGTGGTTTTATTCTATCTCTGAGCCATATGCACTTATGAAAAGGGCCATATATGGCTTTGGAGCCATGTTTTCTCATGAAAAGAGCAATCTATGGCTCAGGAGCCATACAGTGCATGGCTCGGAACCCGAATATAGTCCCTATCTACAGAGTGTTAAATAAAGCTACAGCAAGTAAAATGAAACCAATTTTAGAGCATTTTATTGCAAGGTTTGTCATGCTCCTCTAATATTTCCTTACTTTAATCGCCTGCTTTTTTTAATAAGATTCCAGATTGGTGATTGGTTACGGCCATGCAACTTAGGGGGTTATTAATTCATGAGCCCTGTTCGTATTTCTTGCAAGTGTTGTTTCCATGGTTATTGTAATATTGTATCCCACCCACACGTTAAGTGTTAATGAAGCACAGGAAATTTAGATCTCAAATGAGAGAAATGCATTGTGGGAGGGAGATGAGCCAATAGCATATCTGCATCTTATCAAGCCTGGCACAAGCCAGTAGCAGACCATCACGTTATATGACGTCGACCAATTGCTGACAGGGATACTAAAAGGCATTACTCTACACCACAGGTGTCAAACAGGCGGCCCGCGGGCCAGATCAGGCCCGCTAAGGGATTGAATCCGTCCCGCGAGGCAACACTCAGAGAAGCGCAAGAGAAAGACGAGCTGCAGGTTGAAAAATGTCCACTCTTGATGTTGCCAAAGCCAGGTGCCTCTCACAAAGACACTGTATTTGTATTTATTTATTTATTTCTCTCTCTCTCTTTCTTTCTTTCTTTTCCACCCCGTTTCTCCCGCTCTGTTCTTTCACTCCCTGTCTCTCTCTTTTTCTCTTCCTTTGTTGCTCTTTGTCTCTTTCTCTCTCTGTGTCTTTTGCTCTAACTTCCTTTTTTCCTTTTCTCTCTTTTCTCTTTCTCTCTTCATACCCTTTGCGCTTTCTTTTCTCTTTTCTCTCCTCCTGTCTTTCTATTTCTCTTTGGATTTCTTTCTTCCTCTCCCTTTCTTTTTCCCCTCTCTCACGACTTTTTATCTTTTGTTTCTCACGCTCTCTCCCTCCCTCTCTTTTTCGTTCTTTGTCCCGCCCTCTCTCCTTTTCCCTCCCTCTTTCTCTTATTTCTTTATCTCTCTTTTTCTTTCTCTTTAATCTACTAGTCCGGCCCCCGACAGAATGTTTGTTCTATGGTGTGGCCCCCGAGTTAAAATGAGTTTGACATCCCTGCTCTACACACATACAAATGCCGCAAAGTTAGTATTTTAAACATTTCTCATCAAATGGAAAATGAGTTGTTTGTATTGTACAGTATAGCAGTGTTCTCGTTTGCCTGCGTTCCTGCGTCCTAGACGAATAATTTCTGCTGGGGACGCATCGTGTCAAATTAACGTGCGTCCCCGGGACACAACTTTTTTGACACGGAATTGTCATTATCATTTTTTAACAAAGATTTACCGCACTCCAAACTTTTCGTGAGGCAGATCCGCCATTGTGAGTTTTCGTCTGCACGCTGATCTCCAGTTCGAGTTGTGTCGTGAAAGTCCGTTTCTTTTTAGAGAACCGGCTTTTTTGGCTCAACTCATTAATGACAGCCAGCTCTCAAACGGCTCACCTGCTTTGATGCATTACATTACGAATTATTATGTTGTACAAAGAAGTTAAGAAAAAAAGAAAGTATAAAAGGAGAAAATGAAAAAAATACAGGTTTGTGGTGATACCTTTTAATTAGTATATTACCAACAATAATTTAATGCAGAAAATGAATTAATAATTTGCATAGGAAAATGTATTATTCTACTTAATTATATTTGCATGTATTTTTTCCTTCTACAGTGAACGTCCAAGCGACTTCATTTTTGAACTTTTTTTATAATAAACCTCATTCATGTCGAGCAACTCAGTGTCTCACAACAAAATGTTCATTAACAATATATGTGATATAAGGAAACACATGTACAATATAACATGTTAAACTACATAAATAAACACATTTGAAAAAAACAAACATTTTTTTGTATTTTGGAAGGGAAAACACGACAGTTTGTAAAGGGCATGGAGCACACTAAATTTTGGGGACCCATAGATCTCTGTTGGGACCCATAGATTTGGAGCATGCAAGTCCCCGGGACCCATCACTTTTCAGCGGTAAAATGAACACTGGTATAGTGAAGTAAATTGTTATGTTTTTTTAAATGGTTGGACCCTGAATGCAGAGACTTGAGACTGAAGCAGTTTTACATAGTTTATTACAAGTGTGGCGGCAGACAGCGGGGGCCAGGATCAGTAAGCCAATACGACAGGGAGCAAATTTCGGGAAATGAGGAGTAACATACGATGAAACTCACCGAAAGGAAATCTTGGTAAGCGCTGCGGTCCAGGGCAGCGATTTAATATATCACCAGTGTCTGAAACTCATGAGAAAAAGTTACCGGACAGAAGGGCCGACAACTCTGAAAAGTTGCCTGCCCAGCCATAAAGATGCCTGCCCCATTTTTCAAAACTTAAAACACAATAAGACAGTTAATTCCAAAAAACCCGTTGTTGCAAAGCATCAAGGATTGATTATCAGAATATTTAACAGAACAACACGTTGATTATAAATCTACTTATAACATTCATTGCATGTATACGGCATCGCTGTTTTCCATCTGCCATCAGTATATACCTGTCTTTACTCATCTTCATTCATGCAATGTTTGCGTTGCGTCGTCTGCTACAAGCTACGTGAACTCCTCTTTCCACGATGCCTTTAATGTACGTTTACATTTTGTAGCGTCATCAATTTTGTTAGCTTCTTTTGAATCTTTCTTCCGGGGCTGAGGTTTTGGCTTGATTCAAAACCACTTATCCAATTTTCTTGTGTTCTCTGTACATCTACTTTGGGAAATGATATACAAATGCACGACCTTATTACGCTCGGGAAAGTCCGGAAGCACGATGTTATTGGATTCAGGCTTCTGATTATGCAAATAGCCTAACGAACTAAATTTCCGAAATTTCCAAATCGGATGATTTTGAAATCGGAATAACGCAAACGTTTGATTTGAAAAAAAAAAAAATATATATATATATATATATATATATATATTTTGAAAAAGTTGTGGGCCACCTGGGAGGAAACGTTATCTCAGACACCGCTATCACTGTCATGCTTTTTCTTCTTCTTTAGGTTTATGGCGGCTGGCATCCATCTCTTTGGTGCATTACCGTCCCCTATCACCATATCCTTGTCACCATACTCAAATCTAGTCCCGCATTACCCAGAAAATGTAAAAAAATCCTCCGTTAGGGTGCACTGTTCGAGTCCGGCACTCCTTTCATTGATAATCCCATTACACCTTCCTGCATCAGCCCTTTCATCATTTCCTCCCACTGAACATTTTACTTTATGCAGTCCATTAATATATGCTCCACTGAGTCTTCCCTTTGACAGCCCTTACACAATCCAGTGTCATGTTTCCCCATTAGTTTCAATGTTTTGTTTAAAGAAGAGTGTCCGATCCTTAAACGTGACAACACAGTCTCTACTTTTCTGCATTCACCATCAAGCATCAACCCTTGCTGTCCTAACATCGCATTGAATCCCATACATGTGTTGCCCTCTGAACTCTCCATCCCACATACTCTGCCATTTCTTCTTAAGCAACTATCGTTAATTATACTATTAGCTTCCCTTCTGCTAATGCTCACACACATTTCAACACCTTTGTGCACCCAATGCCCTTCTCGCCAACGTGTTCGCTCTTTCATTACCCTGCACCCCACATGTGCCAGCACCCCGCACAATGTGACCTGCCTTCCCTTTCTATGTATTGTTGTGATTGTTTTAATAACCTGATTTAGAACATCCTGTGTATTTGCGAGATGAAATGTCATAATGCTTTTAAGGGTTGAGGCAGAGTACTGCAATGGACTCCGGCACTTCATCACTCTTGCTGCTGACGGACCTTAGTGCTGCCTTTGACACTGTGGACCATAATATCTTACTAGAACGGTTGGAAACATGGATTGGTCTCTCAAGAACCGTCCTCTTATGGTTCAGATCCTACCTCTCAGATAGGACGCACTGTGTGAAATGACATCTGAGCTCTTTAGTTTTACCTGTGTTCCGCAGGGTTCAGTACTTGCCCTCCTTCTTTTCAGCATACACATGCTTCCATTGGGTATTATTCGCAAGTATAATATCAGTTTCCATTGCTACGCAGATGACACTCAACTATATCTTCCAATGGAGGAATCTGCCACACTAAACTGAGGAAATTTGGAGGCTTGCCTCATTGAGATAAAAGCATGGATGTCACTCAACTTCTTGCGCCTTAACTCTGAAAAGACTGAAATGTTAGTTATTGGTCCATCTAAATGCCGTCACTTGTTCTCAAAAACAGCTCTGAACATTGACAAATGTATTATCACCCAGAATGACTCAAAAATGTAGGTGTCATATATGACCCCAATCTGTCCTTCCAAACACACCTTAAGAATATTACTAGAACAGCTTTTTTCCATCTTCACAACATTGCTAAAATTTGCCCTTTGCTGTCTCAGTCGGATGCGGAGATTATAATTCATGGGTTTGTTACCTCCCGTCTCGATTACTGTAATGCACTACTCTCCAGTCTCCCGAAGTCAAAAATCAAGAGCCTTAAGCTGGTACAAAATGCTGCATCGAGGCTTTTAACGAAGACAAGAAAGTTTGATCACATTACCCCGATTTCAGCTAACCTGCATTGGTTCCCTGTTAGCTTAGGAGGTGGTTTTAAGGTTCTGTTGGTAGTATACAAAATCATGCATTGACTTGCTCCCTTATATCTTTCAGATATAATCTCCCTCTATGTTCCGGCCCGGAGCCTTCGCTCTGAAAATGCTGGTCTACTAGTGATCCCAAGAGCCAAGAAGAAATCCACAGGTTCTCGAGTGTTCTCCAATCGGTCCCCGGTGCTGTGGAATGCTCTTCCCCCTGAGATTTGACCTGCAACCTCAGTAGAAATGTTTAAATCTACGCTTAAAACACACTTCTATCCTATTGCATATGAATAACCTATATTTTATAGTGACAATATCTGTGTATTATTTGCCCTCATGTTGGTTTTAGATCAGGAGATGGTGTCATAATAGTCTGTAGCAATAGTCTTTGATCTGTGCAGCCCTTTGAGACTCTTTGTTCCCTTAAACATGACTTGACTTGACTTGAACATATTACTGTTTTTTTGTGCCCTATTTCCACCCACTTAGGTGCCACCAACTCTACAGTCTACACTCCTAGCCCTTCACTCCCTCTTTTCCCTGTACCAAGGTATCACGATGCTCCGAACGCCAAGCTTTTATAGTGGGTTGATGAGCTGATTAGAATTAGGTATGAAGCAGAGAAGCAGCCAGCCACGCCCTCTCCCACACACGACCTGCAGAAAGGAACGCAAAACACCCCCCCAAAAAAAAAAACAGGAACATAACAGGACATGCCTTAAAGCTGTGTCAAACATGATATCCCACCAATCTATTGAACCAGGCCTGCGAGACAATGCTGAGAGAGGCACAGGATAAAAATGAGCTGCAGTTATACATACGTCAACTTTTTATATATATACCGTGGCCATATCCCCCTAGTGGGAGGTGGCTAGAGTCATTTCTGGCTCTTTTTGGGAGATTGATACAGAGGAGGGGATTCCCAGCCCCCTCGCTCAACCCAACTGAGGTGTTGGGAGTCATTAGGTGACCAAACCCCCCAATTCCAACCCCTAATGCTGAACGCCAAGCAGGGAGGCAACGGGTACCAATGTTTAAGTCTTAGGTATGACTCGGCCGAGGCTTGAACCACAACCTCCCAGTCTCGGGGCGGGCGCCATACCCCCAAGGTCACCAAATCCAGGCGCCACTCCCAAAGAAACTGTAGCTGTATTATTTTCTCCTTTTCTCTTACTTTCTCTCTTTGTTTCTTACTTTCATTCTTTTTTCCTCTCTGTATCTGTTTTTTTCGTTATTCCTCTCCTTCACTTTCTAATTCCCCCTCTTTTTTATCAGCCTCTTTCCTTTTCTTCCCTCTTCCCCTCTCTCTTTTTATGGTCCCTATTTATCTCTTTCTTCATTTTTTTCCTCCCTCTTCCCCCTTCTCTTTCTCTTTCTCTGTCTCATTTTATTTTTTTCTCTCTGTCCATGTTTTCTCTCATTATTTGTTTCTCTTGTTCCCTTTCTTTTTCTTTCTCTTTCTTTCTTTCTCCCTTTCTTTTTTTCCCATTCTGTTTCTCTCCCTTTCTTCATATCTCTTTCTCATTCTCTCTTTCTTTTTATTCTTTTTCTTACCATTTCTTCATCTCTCTCTCCCCTTACCTCTTTTTTTGGTTTTTCTCTCTTTCTCCTTTTACTTTTCCCCATCTTTCTCTCTCTCTCTCCCTCTCTCTCTCTCTCTCTCTCTCTCTCTCTGTGTATATATAGGTAGAATTATATATCTTTCTCTCTCTCCCTTGTTCTATTTCTTCTTTTTCTCTCTCTTTGTTACTCTCTCTCTCCCCCCTTTCTATTCTCTCTTTCTCTCCTACCTCTTGTTATTTTAGTCGTTCACATTAGCTTTGTTTACATTCGCTCCTCTCTTTCTCTCGGCAGTGTCATTCACACAGGCAGCACACTCAGGATCAATCAAGTTACATTACTTTAATATTATAGTATTCAGATTACCTTACTGATTACTATATTCAATAGGTAATTAGTAACTGTATCGGATTACGTTTTTGAAGTCATCCTCTTAACCTTGGTGTGCGGTATCCTCAAACTCCCTATCCAAACTCAAGTAAGTTACCTGCCAATATTTGTTCATTGGAGTGTGTAAATTGCGGGTTAATTCAAGTGTAAGTGGTTTCTCCTCGACACAATATCAATATGCTTGTAAATACCCCTGTGTTCTTTTTGGTCAATAGGGTTTTTTTGATGAGTAAATACATACTAGCAATCAATCGGGGAGTTTAATGCCACCTAATTGTGTCTGGCAGTAGAGTTGGACTCAGTTCCCTCCTCTGTGACTCCGTATAGGCCCGGTCAATAACTATTTTGATGCCCAAAAACAGAGTTTCTGAGGATCTGGTTTAAAAAGTGATGAATCTGTTATGAAGCAGTTCCACCCTTCTAGTTGTTTCGATATAATCAACCCAGTTTTAGCGTGGGCAATTCTAATATAGAGCAAGTACAACTCCGGAATGCAGAATGAATCTCTTATCTAGAGATTACAAATTGAAATTGGCGTGGAGTGGGGGATAGAAACCACTAATGATTACCCTTGCAGACCCAGACTACATAAAAATTTTAATATACTAAATACAAAAATTATTATAAAACTAAACGAAAAATAAAATGTGATTTACTTTTGGTGTGAAACAACTTGAGTTGGTTGAGTGGAGTAGCGGGTGGATGCAGGAACAAAGAGAAGACTGAGACGCTGGATTACAAATAAAAGTAAAACTTTAATTTGCGCTGATTGCATTCCCTTAAAAGATTATTTGTATAACGCACACCAGATTATTAACGGCAACCATTACATTTATAATGAAAAAACATTTTGTACGATCATAAGTCACCGACGTCGACATTTTAACATTAGATATCTGCACATAAAGTTATAGCAAACATTACATATACTTATCTTTCCCCTAAGTACCACAGCACTAAAAGCTGAATTGTTAAAAAAATCCATGCTGATCTTCATTTGTATAGTTAGTGCACCCCCTGGTAGATGATTGTTTGAAAGCACTCCATCTGTAACAGGTATGATTTCAGCAACCTGTAAATGTTTCTTAAGAGTCGAAGGAGTCAACAGCAAAGTTTTTTGCGCAACCTATTTCCGTACCAAATTATATACCTTTATGCATTCATTATGTCACGGTTGCCATGGCGCCCAATTGGCCCCACGCCGAGTGGCACCAGCTGCGGCTCATTGGCAGATTGGCTTTCTGTCTATTTAAGCTGAGTGCTCTCATTTTTCCTTTGTCAGTCCATCAAGGAACTTCTGCCCCACAACACACAGGTTTCGACTCGGTCCTGTTCCTGTAGGTATTTCCTGTCCGATATTGTTCCCGTTTATTTTGTCCTGTTTAATTTCAGTTTCCAGTTTTGTTTCTGTCTATTTTTGACCTGTTTATCATTTTATCCAGTTTTCGTTCCCGTTTAGTTTGTCCTGTTTATTTTCGATATCCTTTATTCATTATCTATCCTGTCTGTCCCGTCCTGTCCGGTATCGACCCCATCTGTCCGATATCAACTCGGGCAATTGATATCGATCTCCCCTGACGTTTTGTCCTAAATACAGTATTTTGAAGTCAATGTCGAACGAAGTTGAAAAGTAAAGTCAGTAGAGTTTGTGGAGAACCGGCTTCTTCGGCTCGGCTAACTAAAAGGAACCGGCTCTTTCGGGGTTCTAAACGGCTCTTCTGGTTGTTTTTGCTTCTTTAATCCCAACATGACCAAATTTTATGTAAAATTATGCACAAAATGACTTAAAGGAAAGGGGGGGAAATAGAACAAAAAAAAAAAAAATACCAAAATGAAAAAGTAGTGAAAAGCTAAGAAAAAAGAAACAAAAGGAAGAGAAAAAAGAAGGAAAAATGCAAAAAAAAAAGCCAGAAAAAAAGAAAAGAAAGAAACGAAGGAAAAAAGTAAATAGAGAACAAAAAGAAAAAAATGTAACAGCTAGGAAAAAATAAACACAATGGGATTTTTTTTAACGGAATTAAAAAAAATAGAAAAAAAAAAAGGAAAAAAGAAAAAAAGTTTGTGTTGCATTGAAATCATTTCCAATTATACCAAGTCAATCTTGTTGTACTTCCACTAAAAAATGTGATTAAATACAGTTATGTATCTTGCGACCGACTAAATAAGCCCCCAACAATGTTAGTCAAGTCAAGTCATTTTTATTTGTATAGCTCTTAATCACAAAGAGTCTCAAAGGGCTGCACAGGTTATTTCACAGAGTATTATTTCAGACTATTATTACACCATCCCCTGATCTGAAACCAACATGCGTCAAAAGATACCAGGAAAAAAAAAAAGAAAATCTTGTGAAAGAATTGTTCTAAAAACAAATGACGTTTGTAGGCAGTAAAACCTTAGCAATAATACATTAGTCAATTCATTCAAAACTGAAACACATTTTTGCATTGCCGGAAACTCAGCAAAATGTAACTTGATGTCAAGTTTTGGACATGTTTGATAACGATTTAGTTGCCACACTTGGGATTGCCGTTGCTCACTGTTGTTTCAAGCATTGCTCACCGACTTTGTGTGAACGCTCAGACTCCTAGAAAATTAAAGGGAACATTGGGCGCAATCCTTTCTCTTTCTTCCAATAAAACTTGTGAGAAACACAACGCAAGTGGGTCCTGTCTCCGTTCTGGTCCTGACACCGCAAGGTTTGCCTTTGTGATCGGTGCCCCGCTTAATCTTCCAAATGGACGTACTGTACATTTTGTAATTACCAGTAACAAAAGTCCTTGCATTACCCTTGATTTTATAACCCTCCGTCATTATCTTGAGTATTCCGCTTTGTTGGCCGCAGGAACAAAACGAGGTGAATAGAAGCGACGTGAAAATATTTTTTATGAGTGGTGAAATAAACAGAGGCCGCCTTCCGGAGGATCCTCCACTCTAATAGAGACGGACTGGGGATGGCTCGAGGGGGCTGCCATTTTATTGAAGCCATTGCGACGATCCAATATCTTTTCTAAGTTGGACATTATTAGACTTCAAGAGAAATTGAATGAGATGCATTTGAAATCTACGGTAAGACTCCAGAAGTTTTGCGCTAGCCTGTTATTTTTACACTATGTCAGAATGTGTAGAAAAAGCAGCTAAAGTAGAGACGAATCAATAGTTTCAATTTCGCAAGGAAAAAAAAAAATATATACAAGAAACTTCTGGGTTATGGCATAGCTAGTTTACAAGATTTTCACGTTACGAAGTAGAACATGTTTTTAGAAGATTAAAGAGAAAGAACTTTTTCTAAAAGAGATAAAGAAATAAGAAAAAGAGGGAGGGAAAAAGAGAGAGGGCAGGACAAAGAAAAAAAAGAGAGAGAGGGAGAGAGCGTGAGAAACAAAAGATAAAAAGTCGTGAGAGAGGGGGAAAGAAAGAAATCCAAAGAGAAATAGAAAGACAGAAGGAGAGAAAAGAAAGCGCAAAGGGTATGAAGAGAGAGAGAAAAGAGAGAAGAGGAAAAAAGTAAGTTAGAGCAAAAGAGGTTAAAAGACACAAAGAAAGGGACAAAGAGCAACAAAGGAAGAGAAAAAGAGAGTCACAGAGAGTAAAAGAGACAGAGACAGAGTGGGGGAAAAGAAAAAGAAAGAGAGAGAGAGAGAGAGAGAGAGAGAGAGAGAGAGAGAGAGAGAGAGAGAGAGAGAGAGAAAGAGAGAGAGAAATAAATACAAGTACAGTGTCTTTGTGAGAGGCACCTGTCTTTGGCAACATCAAGTTGACATATTTCAACCTGCAGCTTGTTTTTCTCTTACGCTTCTCTGAGTGTTGTCTCGCGGGCCGCCTGTTTCGACACCTGTGGTTTAGTCCATTATCTGGTGTGATTTGCAAAGACTTTGCAAGTCAGCGATCATACTCTATTTTTGGACTGTGTTTTTAAGCTTAGGGTCCAAGGCTAAAGTGATGCAAAAGGGAGAAGTAAGAAAAGGATAAGCATGGATAAGCTTGCAATCATCAAGAAATACGACAAAGATACTCACATCATTACCCTCACTAAAACTATGGATGGAACCAATCAAATATTGGGACTATTATTCCACAAATATGGCAATCTTCTAAGGGCATGACAATCCAGGTAAGTATGGTATCTGTTTGAATTTGAATCCACAGTCTGCTACTTCCTCTGCATCCACCTGTTACGCCGCTGTACCAGCTCAAGTCACACCAGAGCTAATTCAAACGTCATTTTTTCTTACATGTATTCTTAAAACGTTATTCAATCATGGGAAAGTATGTTACACATTTCTGACCCAAGGGTTTTTATTTATTTTAAGGTTTCATCTGGGGTAACAAGGGTTTGGAACACAATAAAAAAAAAATCAAGCGTACCTGGGTCTATCTCGGCTGCCGGGAATCAAAGGTTGCGGAGACAAGCTAGGTTTGTATCCCCTACTATATGGTAAATTTTAATTTACTTCACCTCATAACGGATTTGTTTCATATCCTGGGGTCTAATTCTCTAAAATCTGATTCCAGTTGATAAAAAGATACATGAAATATAAAATAAATTCAAAATACAAAACATAAGAAACAAAGAACTATATATAACAGCAAACAATTGTTTGAAATCTTTTTTTTAACTTCCAGTTTGCGATGTTAAAAATACACAAAAAGACTTTATATTGACAAACATCCCGAAATCTGCTTTCACCCTCTCCTCCTCCCTCTGCATCCACCTTCTAACTCCACTTTACCAGCTCAAGTCACGTCATATCACAAGTAAATTTCGCAATATCACCTTACGGTCTCGACCTCAGAAGGAAAAATAACGTCATGTCCAGGGGGTTTATTATACAAACTCCCAAATATAAATCTGTATGTATTAACAAAGCATGCAGCCACTAATTCATTTTTTTTTTCCTAACCGACTTAACTAACTGATTTTTCAGGCCAAGACTTGTATGACACGTTTACCTCGGTCATACTAAATGAATGAAACGGCTGGCAAACTATCAGTCGCGAGGGTTTGCCCCGCCATATGCGTCACGCTCCGTTGGCAGTCGAACACCTTTAGCGGCTCTTCATTTATGTGTGGAAAATCAAGCGTACCTCGGTCTCTCTCGGCTGTGGGGAGTCAAAGGTTACGGAGGCAAGCATAGGTTAAGTTTCCCATTTCTCAGCTCGATGTGTGAAGAAAGGACGAGCAGAAAAGAGGCCGTGAACGGACGCTCGCAAGTTACTGCCGCAAGGTCAAGTGTTGTCCTTGTGTGTACACGACAAATCTTTTCCAGCTCTTGGGGATACACAACTACAAATCATTAAGTATTTCGAGTACAGTGGAACCACGGTTTCTTGACCATAATCCGTTCCAAAACCGTTTTGTTCCATAACCGAAATCATTTTTCCCATTAAAAATAATGTAAATCATTTTAATCCGTTCCAACACCCTGAATATTTACCGTGAATGTTTAACGTTAACATAAAGCTAACCCAGGCTAACCGTACGTCCGCGTTATCGTAATATTCCGTACGAAAGATTACGCTAACATGAACGTGTAAAAATACAAAAATCTGGTCGTTTACAAGTCATTTAGCACCCGGGTCTCCACAACAAGTGGTGAGTGGTTCATTGGAAAGGGGGCTCCGTTCCAACACCCTGAATTTTGGGCTCCGTTCCAACACCCTGAATGTTTACCTCGAATCATAAAGCTAACCCAGGCTAATCGTACGTTTGCGTTATCGTAATCTTCGGTACGAAAGATTACACTAACATGAACGTGTAAAAATACAAAAATCAGGTCGTTTACAAGTCATTTAGCACCCGGGTCTCCACAACAAGTGGTGAGCGGTTCATTGGAAAAGGGTCTCCGTTCCAACACCCTGAATTTTGGGCTCCGTTCCAACACCCTGAATGTTTACCTGAATGTTCAACGTAAACATAATGCTAACCCAGGCTAATCGTACGTTCGTGTTATCATAATCTTCCGTACGAAAGATTACGCTAACATGAACCTGTAAAAATAAAAAAAAAAGGATAAAGAAAATAATTATGAATAGGATTTCTTACCTTTGTGGTGGTCAGCAGAAGGCGCAGGTGGAGTAGGTGTACGCACTACTTTTCTTTTTTCACCTGTAGCAACCTTGCTGCTTGCACTGACTTTTTTCGGGGGCATAATTAGGGGCTAAAACACTTTGTACACCTATATTAAAAGCGAAAGCAAATCGAAGCACGTCCGCACGCGATTAGTCAGGAAAAGAGCCATCTACACCCGTACGCACTCACGCATCACCGGCGTTCGAACTCCTATTTTTTGACCGAACAGCGAAGCAAGAATTTCTCGAAATTTTGGGTCGAACTGCGTGCGAAAACCGAGGTTCCACTGTACTGTAATCCCTCGTTTATTGCGATTGATGTGGACAAAAGAACACCAACCGTCCGCTACCCGCCCATCCCCGCAGCATGCAAAAATCATTGAAGTTGCCAATCCACACCCCGCCCCTTGACTTAGAGCACAGGTGTCAAACAGATCAGGCCCGCTAAGGGATTGAATCCGGCACGCGAGACAACACTCAGAGAAGCGCAAGAGAAAAACAAGCTGCAGGTTGAAATCTGTCAACTTGATGTTGCCAAAGCCAGGTGCCTCTCACAAAGACAGTCATTGTATTATTTTCTCTCTCTCTCTCTCTCTCTCTCTCTCTCTCTCTCTCTCTCTCTCTCTCTCTCTCTCTCTCTCTCTCTCTCTGTGTCTCTCTTTTTCTCTTCCTTTGTTGCTCTTTCTCTCTCTCTCTCTCTCTCTCTCTCTCTCTCTCTCTCTCTCTCTCTCTCTCTCTCTCTCTCTCTCTGTGTCTCTTTTTCTCTTCCTTTGTTGCTCTTTGTCTCTCTCTCTCTCTGTGACTTCTTAACCCCTTTTGCTCTAACTTCCTTTTTTCCTCTGTCCCTCTTTTCTCTTTCTCTCGTCCTACCCTTCGGGCTTTTATATTCTCTCTTATCTTCTTCTGTCTTTCTATTTCTCTTTGGATTTATTTCTTCCTCTCCCTTTCTTTCCCCCCTCTCTCAAAACTTTCTATCCCTTTTGTTTCTCACGCTCTCTCCCTACCTCTCTCTATTTCTCTTTTTTTCTCCCGCCCTCTCTCCTTTTCCCTCCCTCTTTCTCTTATTTCTTTATCTTTTTTTCTTTCTCTTTTATCTATTAGTCTGGCCCCCGACAGAATGTTTGTTCTATCGTGTAGCCCCCGAGTTCAAATGAGTTTGACACCCCTGACTTAGAGAATATTGTAATTATTTTTTTCACCTATTCATCCTGAATGCTTTTTTCCCTTTTTTTTCTTTAAAGTCCTTATATTACATGTTTACCCCCGAGTTGCATACAGACGCTGCCCGAGGTTCTGCACGATCGTTCATAAGTTGAATTTGTTCGCAAGTCGCTTTAGTGCTAAATTTTGTATGTTTAAAGTTTATATAAGTATGTTAACGTCTTGTATAAGTAACCTGTATTGTTTCATACTAAAAAATAAACATTTTATAAAAAAATGTGTTTTATAAAGATAAATAAAGTTGAGTTCAACTTACTTTTGGAAGATACCCTTCAAGAGGTCCTCTTCCGTGGTAAAAAGTGGCCGAAAAAACCCTTTTTTTCTCAACCGTATCAAGCTTTCTTATTCCACTTTAATTTTAAAAGAAACAGCTTGTCTCTTCTTAACACTTTACACCAGCCATATTGAATAGATGCACGAGATATTAAACAATAAAAATGTCAACATTATTGGCCGCTAGAGATACAGTAGATGTAGTACAGTATGTTTACACACAAACTAGGAAGTAGAAGCCAGATTTTTTCTTGCTGGTTGAGCTCTCACAGTGCCACCACACGCCGGTAGCGGTGGAAAGAAACACTACAGCAGTATTTTTTAACCCTTGTTGAACCAAGGTAAATTTCTGAGGCACAGGTCCGTAGAAAATGTTTGAAAATGAAGTTATGTCGAATATTTCACTGTACTACCTCATAAGCAGATAATTAGTATATAAAAAGAAGAAAACAATACGTAAAATAAAAAAGAATGAGGTTCTTTATTTATGTATTTATTTTTTACAGTGCAATCTTAAACTGCTTTGTTAAACAATTTAAATTATTAAATGTACTGTGCTACCTCATGAGCAGATAATTACTAAAAGTATATAGATCTACTGCCACCTACTGATATGGATGACTATTACGGTTCCTTGTCTGAAGATAGCAAAAATACTGAATAATAGCCTGATTTTTTTGGAAAGATAAAATCGGGCAGACTCCAGCGGCACACTAGACAAGGTCTCACAGCACATTAGTGTGCCCCGGCACACTGATTGAAAAACACTGTACAAAAGTACCGTCCTCTACTCGGAAAAAGGTGCACACAATACAACATCTAACTTACAGCAATGTCCGGATATTTTTCGACATCCCGAAAAAAAATGTTCATATCTACCATTTTACATAAGTCAAATGGTCGTACGTAGGGGAGCGTCTCTTTAATTCTACAGCGTTCTACAGCGTTGATATCAATGACAAGAAAGACAATTCTTATTCTAATAATGGATCGCTGCCTCGGGGCTGCTGTTCTTCTTCGGGGCATGGGAAAAAATAGTGTGAAAAAGATTTGCTGGCGGCTCCTACCTTCAACAGGAGTATACGTGAGATAATGGATTGCGGCCAAAACAGTGGGAAACAATGGCATGAATCAGGGGACCGAATCCCCCAAAATGCACTTTGGCGGTCCCCGCTTGGTTAAAATTGATCGCGGCCGCATACGAACAGTTCACTTTTTGAATGGAGGAAAAAAAAACGCAAAAAAGAGCCGAGAGGCCTGAAAAAAAGTGCACTCTTCCGATCCCTGCTCACAGCAATATGTTTAATGAAGTGCCCTTGCGCTTTTGTTGCTTTAACAGGTAAGGTAAACGAGAGGCTTAATTCCTTAAGGAAAATGATGTCAGCGGGGAACAGTCCTAGAAGGAAATTAGTTACAATAAACGTAGCAGTTTAACAAGAAAAGACTAACAAATAACCTTTTCCTCTTTTTCTCAAAACAATCAATATTCCATGTACGTCACACGTTCCTAGACCCCATAGGCAATGACAACATTGTTGCTGAAAATAAGCAATTCCTTTTGAATGAGTTTTATTTTTTGTGGACCTAGTGAAAAGTTGGTGGGGCCTCGGGAGCCTATCAACCCGGCAGTGCATTTAACACAACTGTACATTTTAAGCCTGGAGGGCTTCACTGTGCAAACAAAAGCCATATCACCCTGCTCGAGAACATAAAACATTATAAGCTATCTTCCTTTGTCCCCTGGATTTAAGGTTTTATTTTAGAATAAAATAAAGTTACAAATTGTAGTGTTGCTATTGCTAGTATAACATACCCTAAAATCTTCAAATGGCAGTGTGTAATAATTCACTTCTAGAGGTCATTCGAGCTCAGAGAATCATTACAGATAGCTGAAGGATACCGCTTAGCAAATTTTGGAAGATTTCTCCATATGTTCTTGCCTGAGCAACGATAAAATGTGTCAAGAACCAGAACAGGATCAGGACCCACTCGCGTAACCTTCACATACAAGCCTTTATTTTACAGGAAACGGGGTGTCATTCACGTTAGCCAGCCGGTCTGGTGTGGAAAGGCAGGAAGCCAGCGACTGATGAGATCCATGCCCGAGTTGATACCGGACAGATGGAGTTGATACAGGACAGGACGAGGCAGACAAGACGAATCAGGATATCAAAAATAAACAGGATAAACTAGATGGACAAAAAACAAAAACTGGAGAAAATAACAAACAGGACAAAAACAGACAAAAACAAAATTGGAACCCGAAATTGAACAGGACAAAAATAAACGAGGACAATACCGGACTGGAAATAGCAACAGGAGAACAGGACAGAGTCAAAACCCACGTCTTGTGGGGCAGAAGTTCGTTTGATGGGCTGACAAAGGAAACAAGAGAGCGCTGAGCTTAATGTAGACAGAAAGCCAATCTCTCAACGAGCCGCAGCAGGCCCCACATGGGCGGGGCCAATTGGGCACCATGGTAACCATGACACACTCAGGCGCGGCCAATTGGGTGCCATGAAAAAATGATCAAGTGAGTAGGACCTTTAGCTGCTGTAAAGAGCCAATACGTTGGTCAGAGATTGTGCAACTGGCTAACTTGAGCAGCTTCTGCAAACTACTGAAAAGGACAATAAAAACAATTTATATGCCAAGCATCAAGACCCTGAATCATGTAACTTAGTGACTTGAAAGGCTCGATAACAAACAGTGGGAAAACAGGTCAGAAATGCCAGAATCATGGAACTCAGCGATGTCCGCTTGCTTGGCTAGCTGAGGAAGGTGAGTGCCACTAAAGGACAAAGCAAGATTTATTTACACGGAGCAGCCAACTATATCAACAGCGTTGAGCCAGAGCCTTCAGCCAAGTGGCTAGAGAAGGAAACAATATATAAGAAGTCAAAGATGCCCGCATCACAGAACTATGTGAGGTTTGTGTGCTGTGGAAGAGGAGTGACACTAAAGGACGAAGCAGGCGCAGCTAATAACAATAGCAGCCAGCAGAAAGCCAAAGCCTGCAGCTAAGTTGCTAAAATGAGTGGCTAGACAAAGAAACCGTACACAAAGGAGTTGAAGATTACTGAGTCACTGGACTCAGGAACCTTCATTTGCACGGCCAGTGTTGGAATGCAAGTGACGCTCAGGATTGAGGCAGCTAACAACAGCAAGCTATTGCATGCAGCCAGGTGGATAACATGAGTGGCTAGAAAAGAAAACTGCATGAAAAAAAGTCAAAGATGACAAGTGCATCATGTCTAATTATCGGAGCTCTGCGGCATTTGCCTGTATGACTTAAGGCGAGTGACACTGAAGGACAAAGAAAACCTGATTTACATGGAGCAGCTAACGGGTTAGTGGTGAGCTATGGGCTGCAGTCAAGTATCTAACATGAAGGGCTAGAGAAGGTGTTGAAAAAAGTCCAAGATGCCTGAATCAAAGAACTGCGACAATGAAGGAAGCTGAGGGTGCAGCTAACAATAATAATAGTGTTTTTTGGTGAGCAAAGTGGCTAAGATGAGTGGTTAGAGAAGGAAACAGAGTGGAAAAAAATGAAAGAAACATTTACAGTGAGCTATAGCCTTCAACCAAGTGGCTAACATATGTGGCTAGAAAAGAAAACAGTGTGAAATAAAATTCAAACGTGTCTGAATCACGAAACTCAGCGACCTTAAGTTCCATGACCAACTGTGGAAGGCTATTGACACTGAAGGACAAAGTAGGCTTTATTTACACAGAGCAGCTAACAATAACAATAGCAGCTAGCGGCGTGTTATCATTTGGAGCCAAGTTGCTAACATGAGTGGCTAGGGAAGGAAACGGTGTAGAAAAAAGTCAGAATTTAGTTACCATCACATTTATAGTTAGGTTTTTTTGGTGCGCTTTAAAATTCCCAAAATATGGCAAATAAAATCAATAATAACACTACTCCCATAAACAGAAACAGATTTTAATCCAAATAAAGAAAGTCATTAACATATATAGAGAAAAATAATCGGGGTAGGAACATGTATTTTGAATCATTATTTATCAATAGTAATTCATTTACATGAATGACGTCTTGATACAGCTGCAGATAAATCTTTGAACACCTGTGTATCATCTAAAATTCTGACCCTGAAACACCTATTAGTCCACCCATTAGAAGTCCACCTTCACTCCACGTATCATCCTGAATCAGATGTACCGGTTAAAGGCCGTTAGGTGCATAAAAATACCTGTCCACCCCATACAATCAGTCAGACTTTAACTTGGAACATGGCGAAGACCAAAGCGTTGTCCAAAGGCACCAGGGACAAAATCCGTGCAGGGAGCCTCCACAAGGCTGGAAAGGGCTAAGGAGCAATTACCATGCAGCTTGGTGAAAAAAGGTCCACTGTTGGAGCAATCATTAGAAAATATGACTGTCAATCTCAATCAGAGTGGAGCCACTAGCAAGATATCACTTCGGGGGGTCCTAATGAATGTAAGATAGGAATCAGCCTAGAACTACATGACAGGAGTTGGTCAATGACCTGAAAAGAGCTGGGACCACTGTTTCCAAGGTTACTGTAGGTAATACACTAAGACGTCATGGTTTGAAATCATGCATCACGAAAGCTTAACCTAATTAAACCAGCACATGTTAAGTCCCGTCTTAAGTTTGCATATGACCATTTGGATGGTACAGAGGAGTCATGGGAGAATGTTTTTGGTCAGATTAGACCAAAATAGAGCTTTTTGGTTATAATTACACTAAGCGTGATTGGAGGAAGAAGAATGAAGAGTGCAATCCGAAGGACACCATCCCTACTCTGAAGCATAGGGTTGTAGCATCATGCTTTGCGGGTGCTTTTCTGCACACGGGACAGGATGAGTGCAATGCATTAAAGAGAGGATGAATGGGGACGTGTATTATGAGATTTTGGGAACAACCTTCTTACCTCAGTCGGAGCATTGAAGATGGCTCGTGGCTGGGTCTTCCTACACGACAATTAACCGAAAACAGCCAGGAAAACCAAGGAGTGGCTCCGTAAGAAGCATATTCTAGCATGGCCCAGCCAGTCTCCAGACCTGAACCCAATCGAAAATCTTTGGAGGGAGCTCAAACTCCGTGTTTCTCAGCGACAGCCCAGAAACGGATCTAGAGAAGATCTGTGTGGAGAAGTGGGCCAAGATCCCTCCTTCAGTGTGTGCAAACCTGGTGAAAGACTACAGGAAACGTTTGACCTCTGTAATAGCAAACATACTGTACTGTACCAATATTAACATTCATTTAATTAACATTCAATACTTAATTGCAGCTTTATCTCACAAATAAATTGTTACAAAATCATGCACTGTGATTTCTGGATTTTTCTTTTTAGTTTATCTCTCTCACAGTAGACATGCACCTACGATGACAATTTGAAACCCCTCCATGATTTCTAAGTGGGAGAAATAGCAAATTAGCATGGTGTTCAAATACTTATTTCCTTTACTGCATATGATTCCTGCAAACGGAAAATAAATTCAACCCAAATGAATGAACCTGATTAACATTTATATAGAAAAAGCCTTAAGGCAACACACAAATAATCAAAATAAATACAAAAGGAACAGTGCATTGATCTTTATTAGCTTTTAATTTTCCATCTTTCCCTTTCAATACATCTGCTTATCTTTACATTGTTGTGTAAACATTTTACTACATCCGTTTTCAATAGTCCCCCTGATTGCTTTCTGTTTCCATTAAATGATTACAAGAACCACACCATTTAATAAGCAAAACACGCTTTAAAACATAAATGTTTGCGTTTATTATGACCTTGCATTTTCCAAGGGCAAATTGGACTCAAAAACATCAAATAAATCGGAATCTAGAGAGAGAATATATATTTTTTTATTTTCAGTCATGTCACAAAGGGTTTCTCGTCCGCCTAACTGGAAGAGCAGAAGACACTCTGCGATTCTCTGTCTATTCCCTGGACGGTGGCCCTCACTGACCCTCCGGCAGTAATTTTAGACTTCATGTCAGCCGTGCCAGAGAGCCAGGTCTCGCTAATTCAAGGTCATTCTATTTTCTTATCGTTTTATCGTAGAGAACAAAAAACCCAGCTCGTTTTAGGGCTTTGCTAGGTTGGCAACAGTTGAACATTATAAAGCCAGGGTTTGTACGGGTGCTCGAAATCTTTTAAAATGTTGGGTTTTCAAGGATTAAAAAGTGTTTGAACATAATTTGACGTGCCTGTAAATGCTTGACATTCATGCCATATTTCTCAACAAGTCTGCTTAAAAATGACGCCAACACTCATCTCTGGTGGCTTGGCTTCATTACTGCATTTCTTTTTTCCTTTCCGATTGATTATTTTAATGCTAATGGCTAAGGTAGAACATTTACTTTGAAAGTCTTTTGAAAGTTCTTGAATTCGTCCATAAAAAAGGTGTGCAGTTTTGCCCACGGTTCTGCTCTTCCGTTATGGCTTCAAAGAACATTCAATTGCTAATTACAAAAGGTTGCACTCGTTTCTCATTGGAGGCCATATGTCCTTTGGAGTGGGAAATTTGAGTGCGAGTGTCTCCTTGGAAAGAAATGAAGATGGGTCAGATGACAGATGAAGATGATTAGTCTTCGGTTACTGATTATGAAGACACGATTAATGCAAATGGATTTTTCGACAGTTTTCCTTTGCCATTTTGTGTTTCGACATTTTGTGTCTCTATCCATCTATCTATCTATCTATCTATCTATCTATCTATCTATATCTATCTATCTATCTATCTATCTATCTATCGATCTATCTATCTATCTATCTATCTATCTATCTATCTATCTATCTATCTATCTATCTATCTATCTATATCTATCTATCTATCTATCTATCTATCTATCTATCTATCTATCTATCTATCTATCTATCTATCTATCTATCTATCTATCTATCTATCTATCTATCTACCTATCTATCTATCTATCTATCTATCTATCTATCTACCTACCTACCTACCTACCTACCTATCTATCTATCTATCTATCTATCTATCTATCTATCTATCTATCTATCTATCTATCTATCTATCTATCTATCTATCTATCTATCTATCTATCTATCTATCTATCTATCTATCTATCTATCTATCTATCTATCTATCTATCTATCTATCTATCTATCTATCTATCTATCTATCTATCTATCTGTCTGTCTGTCTACCCTGTTTATATCCCTCGAGAGGGATGACCGACAGCAACACAAAAACATACACATACACAAAAACAAAGAAAAGAAAAAGGAAAAAGTAGCAAAAAAAAAAAAAAATTACATTGGCCAACCCAAATGCCCAAACACCCAAACGAGTTAAGCACCTCGGCACCCAAGTTGGTCATGCTTCCTTCCCTCCAGATGAAACAGCACACAAGAAAGCGGCCAAGACACTTTTCTGCTCAACAGCAGGGCCCGAAAGCTTTCACTGGTTAACCCCTGCCGCATCATAGAGGTGCCCTGCCCATCCCTTATAACATGTCTGAACATCCCACTATCCTTTTACAACACATCTTCACTCATTCCTATCACCAACAAGAGCTCTAGCTTCCACTATATGGAAGATATAAACAGAAACAAACAAGTGTGATACATCGCAAAACATAAGATACAATGGTAATCGAACCCATGTTGCGACAGTGAGTGTGCCCGATCCCAACCACTAGACTACCAGTCATATCGACTACATATGAAAAGGCATTCGATTTTATATCATTTTTACACTTTTTATTCACGGTACCAGTAAAAAGTCATCCTGAAAGATATAAACAAACCCCAAAAAGCAAAATGAGGGTAACGACTTAGTGTATCTGATGGTGAATTTGACTTTGAAAGACATTAAGTAAATCCCTTGTTAATTTTATTTTGGTATTGTGTTTCTAGTTTACATTGTCAAATTATTTTAATGTTAATACCCAACACTCATTCAACAATGTTTTTTATTTACAATGTTTATTTTGAACTCGGAAAAAGTTAAGCTAAATTGTATATCAATTTTTAAACAAAAATTAAGGGTTGTACACAAATAAATATGGTACGTACTTCCAGAAGTATAGCCTCACTTAACAAGCGCCTTTACACTCAAACCAATGAGAGAACTCACTCCCATTTCCTGGATTCTTCATAAGTGGGTTCCATTGTTACATCCTGAGCTTTCCAAGGTGATCTCCTGGATAGCTTATAGCAAAGACTTTTACTGTATATGTATGGATACAACTGTCATTTTCCCTGGGGTCTGTGTAGTGGGTGGTAGAAACGAATTGGTAATTAAAGAATGCCTTCGGAACCCCTGGAACCCCCGCGCCCCGAAAAACAAACAAAGATGAAAATAACAAAATACCGTATGGTAATTGGTCCTAATATGTTTCAGTAAAGACATTGACTCTACTTTCAGTGTGATGTGACTTGAGCTGGTAAAGTGGAGTTAATGGGTGGATGCATTGCGGGGACGGAGGATAAAATATGAAAACTGATGTTGTAATGCTCTTGGAATACTTTCCTTACTGTACTGTACTGTAATCACTAATCCTATTAATTTTCTATATTTCTTAGTAAGGGTAATAAGGTGTTTGCCTTATTGGTTTTACTTCATTATTTCAGGCTCTAATTCCATAGTTATCATCTTTTTGCTGGCCATTTACCATCAATTCAAGTCTTCATGACTAATAACTAAATTGTGAAGCTTTTTACACAAGATTTTGATCTGAAAAATATAGAAATGGAGCATTGTGGGGGGAAGATACAGACGAGTATCTTATATGACGTTGACCAATAGCAGATACACATCCTAACGACAGAACTCAAACAGTCATACGGAGATTGAATTTTGAGCGTGTAAAATAACTTGTAGATGTTGCTGTCATGATTATTGATGTGATTCACCTGTGCCCGCTTATTTGGCGCCAACCGTAGCGGGTTCTGACTGGCTGTCCCGACTTAAACCCATTCTTGTCAGTCCTCTGTTGTCAGTCTATCTGCGAACCTCTGTGTATACAAGGCAAGCCTTTTTTGACCCTGACTCCCACCTGTCCCGTTTTTGCTCCCGTTTGTCTCTGGCTACAACCTGTTTTGATCCTGACCACATCGTCTCTCCCATATGGCTTACGACCCATTTTTGTTCCTGACTACGTCTACTCTCCCGTACTGGCTCACGACTCGTTTCCGACCCCAACCAGACCAGTTTTTCTGTCCCTGACACCGCCATGGCTCGCTACGGTAGATCCACTTCCGTGTTCGGATCACAACCCGAGTACGAGAGCGACTTGCTTTCCATGTCCAGCGATCACCGGATCGTGGGCGCAGCCCCTCCTCTTTCCTTCAATAAAACTTGCAGTAGACACAATTGGGTCCTGCTTCCATTCTGGTTCCGATTGTCGCAAATAAAGTATTTGATGTCCAATAGCGGGGAAAATACTATAAAGAGGGGTCAAAAAACATAAAACGTAAAAAAAAAGAAAAAAATACCCTTAGGTGGGGTGCCATAATACTGTTGCCTACAGGACCAACTCCAGACTGGATCTATATTTTAAACCATCTACACTTTCTCTATCGTAACAAGAGTAGATTAACCCCCCTATTTACCGTAAATTCCGGACTATAATCCGCTACTTTTTTCCCAAACCTTTAACCCTGCGGCTTATTCAGTGATGCGGCCAATTTATGTAATTTTTCTAACAGCCGCCAGCGGCGCTCGAGTACAAAAGGTAAGATTTAGACCGGTGGAATATATGCGCCGAGGAAGACTGCAACTTCTTAGCTTGTGCACAAATTAAATTAGCGTAGACATATCCTTATCATGCAAGTTCCAAAAAGAAAGGCACATGACGTAGCTTTCAAGCTAAAAGCAAACGAGCAGTCCGATCAAGAAGGAAACAGAGCTACTGCACGTAAACTTTGCGAGCGTGTTGCTAGCGTGTTTTTGAAAAAGGGAGCGTGGGACGACGTCCATAAGACAAAGTCTCTTTCCCATACTGGGGAAGACGACTTTTATGACTTCAGTTATAAGGAGGAAGATGAGGACGGTTTACCGTGCGGTATGTTTTTTTAACAGACCCGTTTGATGCGTTGCGAGCGTGTTGCCAGTAGCATTTTGCTACCCTTCACAGGCACGGTTTGGGATGAAAGTTATAATATTATAATTAAAGCTTTCAAAACTCTCTCGGTGTACCGTCTTTCTTTTAATATGTGTAACCGATGTATAATATGTATTTGCACCTGTATATTTTTGTAATAAATTTATTTGAGACACTTATTCTGATATGTTTTGCGAATTAAAAAAGAGGGGTGGAGCAAACGCGGGCTGACAGGAAGTGGGGTAAAGGTGAGTGAGACCTGTTGTCGCGGCGGACAATAGTGGATATATATTTTTCCCACCCTTACCTTTGGAAATATAGACTTTTTTTTCCTTGGATTCGTTTCAACGGGTACCCGGACTCTACAGGTCTGCATCAAACTTTAAGTACCGGTATAATTTTCTTTTCATTTTGCCGGCTGTGCTTTTTGGACTGTGTACTTTATATTCAGTTACAATCGCGGGACTCAAAGCCGGGTTTGGGCTAATTTTGTGAATGTGTTTCATGTTTTAACGTGGGCGCATGCGGCTTATATACAGGTGCGGCTTGTGTAAGTACAAAATTGGTTTTCCTCTTAAAATGGTGGTGGGTGCGGCTTATTATCAGGTGCGCTCTATAGTCCGGCATTTACGGTATTCCTTTTTTGCTATAGTTTAGTTTATCAATCTGTAAGAAGAAAATTGCTATTCATCAAATAGAAAACCGAAATCATGGTGGGACACACAATGTCAAGTCAAATATATTTATAGTCCGTAGCCGTTAATCACAGAATCGTCTCAAAGGGTTTCACGGGCCAACTGCCAACAAATATTAATGATGCCAACCCGCAACGAAAGACTAATTTAGTTCATTTCGGACTAATAGACTAATTTTTCAACATTTACATGCCAGGGACCAGCGCCTGTAATACTGAATGAAATGTATGAATATTCTGTAATTGAGGTTAAGGCAATTAGATGGGTGTTTAAATCAAGCACTTTATAACATGCTACTGTTATTGAGGTTCTATACCCTAAATGAGTTATTGCTCCCATTTTGATCTACTCTATTCTTTTGATAATACATATGTGATGGTTGTTCAGTCCAAGGACTCGCCAAGCGCACATAATAGGTTTTGCTCCACTGTGCGTCATTACGGGATTGAACCCAGTCAACTCCCGATCAATTGAAGAGTCTCTTTTCATTCCCAGGGGAACGTAGGCGGTGGAGGTTCCTGGGTTTACAGGAGCCGGATCTGCGTGCAGGAGATTGTTGTGCGTTTAGACGAGTAAACTGCGAGATTTTCCCTCAGGGATGCATGTAACATGGACAATTAGAGACCACCTGGTCCTTTAAATGTGTGTGTTTTAATGAGTTTGAGTGAACCCTCCAGTTCCCCCTTGACTTGCATACCACGTTTATGTGCACGGAAAAGTGTCACTAGGATCTAAACCACAGGTGGCAAAAAGGCGGCCCGCGGGCCAGATCGGGCCGGCTAAGGGATTGAATCCGGCCCGCGAGACAACACTCAGAGACGCGCAAGAGAAAAACAAGCTGCAGGTTGAATTAAGTCAACTTGATGTTGCCAAAGCCAGGTGCCTCTCACAAAGACACTGTACTTGTATTTAATATTTTTTCTCTCTCCCTCTCTCTTTCTCTCTCTCTCTCTCTCGCTCTCTCTCTTTTCCACCCCTTTTCTCCCACTTGTCTCTCACTCTCTGTGTCTCTCTTTTTCTCTTCCTTTGTTGCTCTTTGTCTCTTTCTCTCTCTGTGTCTTTTAATCTCTTTTGCTCTAACTTCCTTTTTTCCTTTTCCCTCTTTTCTCTTTCTCTCTTCATACCCTTTGCGCTTTCCTCTTTTCTCTCCTTCTGTCTTTCTATTTCTCATTGAATTTATTTTTTCCTCTCCCTTTCTTTTCACCCTCTCTCACGACTTTTTATCTTATGTTTCTCACGCTATCTCTCTCCCTTTCTCTCTTTTTCTTTCTTTGTCCCGCTCTCTCTCCCATTTCCCTCTCTCTTTCTCTCATTTCTTTATCTCTTTTTCTTTCTCTTTAATCTACTAGTCCGGCCCCCGACAGAATGTTTGTTCTATCGTGTGGCCCCCAAGTTAAAATTAGTTTGACACCCCTTATCCAAATGAATCGTTTACATGCCAAACCAATTCCTACGTATACTTTTGCGAGTATTCGGATTATGAGTCCGAAGTGAAAGTGACGTTGTCATGATTACCTAAATGGAGCCACCTGGGGTAATCATCTGACGCGCTGGAATGCGCTCCCTGATTGGTTTATGTTCCCTTTTTAAGCACGCTACGCGGAGACCTCTTCGTCTGAGGATACTTCTGTACCCCGTATGACTCTCCCGTTTACCTGTGCCTTCTTGTTTACCTGATTCTGCCTGCCTGCCTCCGATCCGACTGCTTCCGTCCCACGCTACGATCTTCTCTCCAGTCCCGGTAAACTCGACCTGCTTCCGTCCCACGCTACGATCTTCTCTCCAGTCCCGGTAAACTCGACCTGCTTCCGTCCCACGCTACGATTGGCTACGTGTTCCGAAGTTGTCTTCACGGCGTTGCTGCTGACGTTCGACGGTCATCGCGTCTCCCGCTAACCCTGTACGCTTCCCCAAATAAAAGACTTGTAACGAACGCTCTGGGGTCTCCTGCTCTGTTCTGGTCCTCCTGACAGACGTCATGGTTGTCGTTTCTGCATTTAACTTTTGATGTCATTTTAATGCTGATGCTCTCACCAAAATTAACACGGTACCGTGCCCCATTGCTGTGTCTTACCTGCAGGGTTCGTACAGTTGGCTCAAATACTTGAAAATGCTTGAATTTTAATAAGGTACTTTTTAAGTGCTTGTAAATGCTTGAAATGATTACCATGTATCACAACAAGTCACCTTAGAAATGACACACAAACACTGCTCTCTGGTCGTTTCGCTTTGCCTTTGCGTTTTGTCTTCCTCCATGATTAACGGCAGCCGGCATAAAATTGCATGTTCTTACGAATTGTCATCGCTCGTACAGGGCGCACTCAAGTGGTGGATTCTATCCTTAAACAGGGCACGATGAATTGTGTTTTAGTGCAAGGAGTACGTCTTAATTTTGTACATTTCATATGGACCAGTAAAAAAATCTAGGACGCGATTCCCAGTAGCAAATTGTAATGAAAATAACTTCCTGCAACTGAAAAAGTAAAATAAATATTACCACCATTTAGCTAAAAACTTTTAAGGGGAGAGACATGTCTCAAAAATATTCACACACGTATTCAGATCCACAAATATATTCACAATTTACTAAAATCTAAAAACCACATGTCGTGATAAATGCACATGAAAGAATAAACATCACAGATAATAATAATAATAATAATTTCCTTTGTATTGTCATTCTTTGTAACAATGTACACAGAACGAAATGTCGATACACCTGACCCGTTGTAGCGAGCCGATGCAGCCGCAGCCAACAGAGGGCGCCGCCATTTTACCAATTAGGTATGACTCGGCCGAGGCGCAAACCAGCGACTTCCCAGTCTCAAATATATTTGTGGATTCGAAAAATACAGCAACTACACCAGATTTCTTCTTGTAAAAGTACTGGAGGAATTAAAAAGTTAGTTTTTAAATGTTCAAAATGTAAAGGGTTTTGGATAATACGGCATATGTGAGTGAGAATAGGATATAACTGTGTCCAGTTCAACCCCTGGTTGGGGCAATCCAGCTGTAGGAGGTGTGCCAGACCCTAACCCAAAACAGTGCAGTTAGATTTAGGCAGGCTACAATGGCACACTTTAGCGGCCATAACTGAAAAAATATTTGCTGCCCCGTGCTCTCAGCGATAAATGACCATGGATAACAGATCGTGGCCCCAAATGTGCTTTAAATTTTAGAACGGCACACCCTCAGGTGAAAGTACCTTCTACCAGTAGCCGCTTGCAGGAATATACGGTTCAGGATTGTAGGAGCACAAGTGTTGTTCAATTTACCGTATTTTCCGCACTATAAGGCACCTAAAAGCCTTTATTTTTTTTAAAAGCTGACCATGCGCCTTATAATACAGTGCGCCTTATATATGGATCAATATTAAGTCGCAAAGTCTTGCAACTAAGGCAAGCAGCCGCCGACTAGATTTTCCCCCGAAGGCTAAGTAGTCCGTGGTGTATGCTGGGATTTATATACCGGCGTTTCATTTCCTAACCAATGTGTCAATCATCATTTGAATCAGTTACTATTGGCTAAAGTTATTCGGAGGTAAAGGGGGCAGATCCTTCTTTATCATTTACAGGCTCGCATAGGCTAAAGGGGCGAAACAAAGCCTGTAATTGGCCGAAAAAGATGAATGTGGTGGGGAGGGATTTTGTGAGGTTTGTTGTTCTATATTCTTTATCAATTATCCATTATCCGTTATCGGTCATGTCATAATACACTACAAAGCCAAGGGGCCGAGACACTTGCTCTCAGCCAAGAAGCTGAGTCAAGGTCCTAGCCACAGAGCCAAGCAGCGATCAGTGCAAATGCATCGTTCCCGGAGGTACTGCAGTACCGGGCTGATGCGTAGAGTGGACAGAGCAAGCTCTTATTCCATCTCCCGATTGCAAAAATCAAACCGTCGTACTTGGATAGTACACAAATCCAGAAGCGATAGTGTACAAATTCAGAAGCACAGATGAATGTGAATCACACGTTGGGTTGCACTACGGCATAGAGATAACATTTTTACTATTCTGTATTTGTAAATATTTTACTCTCCTGAATTTACTACACTCACGGTTGTAAGAAGACCATGGTTACATATCATTATTGAACGTGATGGCTGCAAGAGAACTTAGGTGAGCTATGCGGCTTTATATTTTCCCGGTATCTTGTTTTAGAACTATCTTAATGTTTCTGTGATGAGTCTATTTTTAAACTAAATTCAATTCAAAGTATTTATTGTCATATAAACAGTAAAGAACCCCGTTTCCCTGCACAATGAAATTCTTACTTTGCTGTCCACACAGTTGCCAGCAAAAAATAAAATGGAAATTAAGAAATGTTTGGCATTTCTTGAATCCCAAGACTTTAACCTTCCGAATGATATTTGGAACGATTCATTTTAGTGATTGGTGACATCGTACAGTTACTGTTTCCGTACATGATTGAGGCACGTATTTGCTTCTTTGGAAGCTTTGGGAATGTTAAGGGGGTAATAAGTTTGACTGAACTATCTGACTGTTTTGTCGACGTTCCCATTGTAGCGCCTTATAATCCGGTGCGCCTTATGTATGGAAAATATAGGACCAAAAACTATTTTTTGGGGGTGCGCCCTATAACCCGGTGCGCCTTATAGTGCGGAAAATACAGTAGTCAAAAAAACAGTAACGGCCAAAACAGAGCTATTGTCCACGACAAAAGTGTGCTTTGCAAGCCCTCGCTTGTATCAATGTGTGATCGGGGATCGCGTATCAATCGGGCCCCTCGTGGTTTTTTGATCGTCTTGAACATCGTTAACGATTGACGTTGACTGATCCCTTCCGCTAAGTTGACGCGGTTAAAGTTTACCCGCAACTTTTCACGATCGATTTCCTCCTCGTTTCCGGAGGTTGGTAACATTAGATTTGCTTTCTTGGGTGACACCCACTGATGGGTGACGGATGTTTTATATATAGAGACTAAATGAAAATCCCCCTCCCCACACTTGGGTCTGTCCTTTCTATCATCTTCTATCAAATAGGCCAGATAACCTCAGAGCCAATGACAAACGCTGACAAATGGCTTGTCTCCGAGCACCTGCGAAAAGATGGAACTGACAGACTCCTTCACCTTTTTCTCCGAGCGTTTGGTTGTGGCGAGGAGTGATATACTGTAGGACGTGGCTAGAGTGTAAGTCACGCTCCTTCCGTTTCCACCGTCTATATCGGTCATTGCCAGTCAAGTCTTGCTTTTTTGCCCTATCAACAGGGTTGGGAGGGTTACTTAAGAAATATAATCCCATACAGTTACTAGCTACCTGATTAAAACTGTAATCAGCCATGTAATCAAAATACCATAATACTGTAATAGTTTAACTTGATTTCTCCAATTATTAATATAGTCACATTCAATGTTCCCTCTAATTTTGCACGGGTCTGAGCGTTCAAACAACGTTGGTGAGTAACGCTTGAAACAACAGTGAGCAACAGCAATCAAAAGTGTGGCAACTAAATCATTATCAAAAATGTCCAAAACTTGACATCAAGTTACATTTTGCTGAGTTTCCGGCAATGCAAAATTATTTTTCTCTTTTGAATGAATTGACTCATGTACTATTGCAAATGTTGTACGGCCTACAAACGTCGTTTAGTTTTACAATTCTTTCACAAGATATCCATTTCTTAACATTTTTGGGGGCTTATTTAAGATACAGAACTGTACTTAATCACATTTTTAGTGGAAGTACAATGTTGGCAACAAGATTCACTTAATTTGAAATTGGAAATTATTTGAATGCAACACAAACCTTTTCTTCTTTTTACCGTGTTTTTTCTCCTTTTTTTGTTACTTTTTTCTTTTTGTTCTTTATTTACTTTTTTTCCTACATGTCTTTCTTTTCTTTTTTTCTGGCTTTTTTTCTTAAATTTTCCTTCTTTTTTCTCTTCCTTTTGTTTCTTCTATTCTCAGCTTTTCACTACTTTTTCATTTTGGTATTTTTTTTCTTTTTTGTTCTATTCCCCCCTTCCTTTAAGTCATGGTGTGCATAATGTTACATAATATTTGGTCATGTTGGGATTAAAGAAGCAAAAAAAACTTGATGTAGGTTTTAGATCATGGTATGGTGCGATAATCCTCTTAAATCTGTAGAGCTCCTTGAGATTCTTGTGATTAAGGGCCATACAAATGAGCATGTCTTGACTTGACAAAGTCCTCTCTAACCAGCCCCTGTGATAGCATTTGCTGTATGCTGTCTGCAGCAAAACACAATTCACGATAAGTAGATGTCAATGACAACAAAGACAATCAAATTCAAAATCTGTGTAACTTTGAACCAGCGATAACTGAAGCGTGAATTAACAAGGGGTATCTAAATATTTTTATATAAAATTGGAATCCTGCAAAGTAATCCTTATTTTACTAAATGTACCTGTCATCAGATTACGTCTTTTTTTCCTGTAATTGTAACGAAATGCAACCACATGTTTTTTGTATCCTAGTCATGTAATGCATGTATTCAGTTATTCCCCAAGCCTGCCTATCAACGTTGTTCAGCGCTTTTCCTGTTAAACCTAAAAGGTCATTGTCGCGTGCTTCCATCCTGCGCCATTAGCGCGCTCGACACATATCCGCAACAGTGTACAGATGGCTGCTAATCTGGCCGGCGGTCCTTATGAACCCTCGCCAATGCCCTGACCGCCGGCCACTTCGCTCCGTCTGTCAGTGCATCTCTGCAAGTGTGGCCTTAAATCAGCTATTAATCTGAATATCCCGGCATTTTGCTCTCCTTGGCCAGTAAACCGTGTCTATTTTGCCAGAAGAAATAGACAGTAGACCCCGGGGTTATGCAGTCGTTTATTTATGATGTTTTCATCTTACATTGTGGAATTTTCTTTATCGTCATTGAAACAAACATAGCAAGCTTTGTTTATGAGATTACACGGTTAGTGTTGGGTTCTCTACTGAAAAACGTTCATTTGTAACAATTACGAGTTACTTCATTTAGAGTGGAGCTCAGGTACCCCCTAGATTACTGACACCAAAAAACAACAAATTACTCCCGGACTAACTAGTTACAAATTACCCTGTGTACTCGCAAAGAAGCCAACCGCCTGAAAATGCTTTATAATAGCCAATTCATAAATGAAATTGAAGAAATGTGCACATTAACCAGTGAAAGCTGGAAGGCCTTCACATGTATTTGCTTATGCTATCTTGTGAGCTTGCAAACTAACACATAGACAAAACACTCCATATCCATGTTTATCTATTGGCTTCGAATCGCTCGTATATCTCTTTCTCTATCTCCGGTGCTATGGTTTTCTTTTTGGCAAAACAATATTCTTCAAATAACAAGAACAACATTTGGAACACGTTTACCGTAGATTATGTGCTTACGTTTGCCTAATTGATGGAGTTAGTTTGTTGTTCCTGAGTAAACGACGCATCCCCTCACATGTTGCCTACCATTCGCTACTGCTGACACACAACCAAATGTATGCATACAAGCTAACCCCAAGATGACAGTATTTTATTTTATAGATGTAAATTTGCCTTGGACTCGAGTCAAAAATGTCCGGCAGCGCTTTTACTTCCCGAGAGTATATATATATATATATATATATATATATATATATATATATATATATATATATATATATATATATATATATATATATATATATATATATATATATATATATATATATATATATATATAACAACCAAAAACCTTCCTGTGTGGAGTTTGCATGTTCTCCCCGTGCTTGCGTAGGTTTCCTACGGGCACCCCGGTTTCCTCTCACATTCCAAAAACATGCATGTCAGGTTAATTGGCCGGTCCAAATTGTCCCTAGTTGTGAATGAGCGAGTGAAGGTTTGATCCCATGACCTCAGAACTGTGCAGCACCATTGCGCTGCCGTGCTGCCCATGTATATATCCATCCATCCATCCATTATCTGCACCGCTTATCCTCAGTAGGGTCGCTGTGGTGCTGGAGCCCATCCCAGCTATCTTCGGGCAGTGGGCAGGGTATCATATTGGTAATTGCACTAGTTTTAAATGATATTTTACTTTTTAAATTGTAAGTAAATATGTTCACTTTAAGGGATAGCTTTGAATTTTATTGACGGGTTGTGTCTTGCCAATAAAGGCGTTCTATTCTACGTACCGCAGGGAAAATATTTGCATGACGAGAAATTTTGTTTCCTTGACTATGTGCTTGAGACGGCGCCACCATAACTATTGAGTTGTACCTTGTAGGTGAGTACCCATTGTCGAGTCAAGTCAAGTCATATTTATTTATAAAGCCCTTAATCACAAAAATGTCTCAAAGGACTGCACAGGATTACAATTACACAATTACCTGATCTTAAACCAACATGCGGGCAACCAACAACTCAAAACCTCAGCGTGAGGAAAAAAGAAACCCTGAGAAGGGGCCTCACAAGTGGTCATGTTGGGATTAAAGAAGCAAAAACAACTTGAAAAACCGTTTAGGACCCGAAAGAGCCCTTCCAGGATGACCAGGGTGAAATAGATTTAGCATTACAGTACACAAACATAGTAAACGCTAGGTACCATTTGAAAATTTGTCCGGAAAGTGCATTACAGCAACAACGCCCCCAGCCTGTAAACTAGTCCAGAAAGTCAATGACGGCCATGACGCAGCAACTTCTGATCGAGGGTTATATGTGACATGAGACGCATTAGTCCCAAAACTGGACATGGAACTCCAGGATGAACATGTCATAAAGACTTCAAAGCCCCATATTACAGCATTTTTTCTACAACAAGACAAAACATTTTGCCCAAAAAGTTAAAACATTTAAACTTTGGAGTTGGGGTTTTGGGGTTTTTAAGGGTTATTGTTCTATCTTCGTTATTCATTATCCATTATCCGTTATCGGTCAGTTCATTATACGCTACAAAGCCTAGGAGCCGGGACACTTACTCTCAGCCAAAAGGCTAAGCTAAGGTCCTAGCCCTAAAGCCTTGTTGCGATCATTGCGAATGCACCGTTCCCGGAGGTACTGCAATACCGGGCCGATGCGTGGAGTGGACAGAGCAAGCTCTTATTCCATCTCCGGAATGCAAAAATCAAAAGGCCAAGCTAAGGACCTAACATCAAAGCCAAAGGCCAAACTAAGGTCCTAGCATTAAAGCCTTGCTGAAGGCCAAGCTATGGACCTGGCATCAAAGCATACAATACAGTCCAAAAAACTTTGGAGTTATGTGCCCATGATGAGTTACCTCCCTAAGATGCCTGTCTGCCATATGTCGACATCATCATGAAAATACATTTGTCTGAACTACCTCCAACAATTGTTTTTTTCTTATTCAGGTCAGAATCTCGTGTGTTTCGTTAAGACTTTGCAATTTGTTAATACAATAATGTATTTTTTGTACTGTATTCTTTCCCAAGACATGCAGTGATGCTAATATAATGAGCAATCAGAATAACCATGGAAACAAAACTCGAAATACGAAAAAGGCACAAAGATTGCTATCCTGTGTCATGGTTGTGAAAAAAAAAAAAGCTACGAATTTGTTGTCGTATGATGGAGAAAGTGCTCTATAGGACCAAAACATTTTACGTATCGTAAATTTGAAATATCGTGAGGTATGGACGGCGTATTCTGTATTTAAGTTTCATGTTGACCAAGATTTCGGATAGTGTGGTTAAGTTTACTTATTTTTTCATGTTATAGTCCACATTTTCTTGGTAAGAGAAGGGAAAATACTACCTATTTAAAAATAAACATTATATAATGTGGTTAATCTGTTGTTTTACATAATTATATTCAATATTTTACGACACAAAATAGATACATAAGTTGAATAATGCTTAAAAATTAAAATCTAATCATTGGCAAAATGTTATTTTTTTACTTATGTATAAACTTTTAGTAAAATAAGAAAATAATTGCATTAGTTTTTATTTCTTGGGGCATGCTTTTCTCAAACGGCGTGCACTTCAGACAGCTTGTTTGAATTGTGATACAATACTGTATTTCTCTACTGAATTCCTTTATCTAAGGGAGCCATGACCTGCAGGGATGGTAAAGGGAGAAGCAAAAACATAACACCAAATATTATCAATCATCAAGATGTACCAAGGATTATGGCAGTAAAAAATGACTATAGATAAGTATGTGATTACCAGGGTTGGGTAGGGTTACTTTAACTTGATAACTTTCAATTACTTTTGGATTACTCCAATAACAAATATGCTAATAAAAGAAACTAAATATGAATAAAATTATGACTCACAACACGTGGTAAGCTTTCTCTCTTGGCTTTGATTTCTTTGATCTCCGGCAAAACTAACATGAAATGCGACAGAAACAAAATGAATATAAATCCAAACAGCTTGCCAACATAATTTTTGCCGTTCCATGTGTTCCATTACTCCCCAAGCCTGCACAAAATTTAGTCATTTTATTCATATTTAGTTTATTTTGTCTTCTATTAGCATATTTGGTATTGGAGTAATCCAAAAGTAATTGAAAGTAATCAAGTTAAAGTACCCCCACCCAACCCTGGTGATTACACAAACAAAGTATTTTTAAAGGATTTCAATTTTCGCTAGTTTGAATCTTCATCAGACAACTTTCGATTTAACAACTTGTTATTCTTCTGGACGTAACTTTTGTGTGTTTTTAACGCATATTTCTTAGTTTTTGCTTAGTGGGTTTACCATAAAAAGAAAACCTGAAAAACATTGCCTTCAGCGGACAATTTTATCTGGAAACACACACGGCGCATCGTTACACAAGAGTACATACTTCGCCTCGGAGTTTATAATAACCTTACCTTTGCACAGACAAACAAGGTCCCCGGAGATGTGAGACGCACTGTTCACTGAGTACAGAACAAAACATAGCTTAACAAATAATGCATCAGTGTTTCACCAAAAGGATTTTTGTGTGTGTGCAGTAAGAAAACAGTGTGCAGCTGGGACAAAACGCATCAAAATGTGAATGTTGCATCAGAGCCGAATATGTTGTTTTAGATAATAATGGCGCCCGTGTGCCGGCTGATACCTGCCTCTGCAATATGCCGTCAACAATCACCATTTCCTGTTCTCTGTCATCTATCAGCGGTGCACACCCTGAGAGAGTAAACAATTGTCGCTAGCTTATAAATCATACGGAAATAGCGTTTGATGTTGATGATAATGGCATACAAGCATATTGGTTATATTTTCACAGTTTGATAGAAAGTAAGGTTTTATAGAATTTACTGTCATTATGACGAACTTAGATGGAAAAACACGTTTTTGGGGGGCATAACGAGGGGTTGTTCCGGCAATCCTTTGTTTATTGTGGGGAAAAAAATCCCTTGGTGATATGCAAAAAACTGCGAGGTGACAGCCATCCTATATTTCATATGCACGATGCTGACCCCTGTGCAGCAGTAGCTGACCAGTGAGAGTGGATCGCGGCCGCAGTGGCGCTGTTTATTTTAGGCCTTGAGAACAAACAAAAAAAAAAAAACTGTTGCCACCCATGACACAAATTTTCTTTCTTGGACCCCATCCTCATAAATATGGAAAATGGATAGCGGTTGCAGTTCATTTTAGGTGGGCCATAATGGCACGCTTCAGCGACTGAAACGAAAGAAAAATGTGCTCTGCCAGCACCAGCTTTCAGCAATTGTTGACGGGAGATAATTAACCGGGGAAATGGATCACGGCGAGAACAACAATTTAATTTTAGGTAGGCCAGAAAAGCACAACCCTTACAAAAGTGTCTTCTGCCAGCACCCTTTCTAGACATTAGTCGATAAGGGCCCGGTCACACAGCCGTTTGCGACTGAATCGAGGGTAAAATGTTGCGTTTTTTTTTTGCCCGTGTTTGCTCGCGATGGAAAATGCGCAAAATTGGCCAACCCGCTGTTCATCGGTGGTATGCCCGCAAAACAGACGCCGGCGACTGTTCCGCTTCCTCATCGCGTCATTTCCGCGTCATTTTCTCGTGTGGACCACGGGTATAAAAGCTGCCGAGCCGGCGTTATGCGGAGGAATGCATCTTTGCCGAGATTTGCATCCCCTCGCTACTACAACCACTTTTACCTCGTTTTATCTAACTTTTATATCACTTTTAGGGAATTTAATGGCGAACATATAACCAAAACCACTTCGTCTTGCATTTGTTGGGAATGTAATACAACTTAAACCATTCCGTCTTTGTATTTGATGTGAATGTAATCGAACGGTAATGCACGCCGTATACAAATCACTTTTGAGCAGGTAACATGTTTATTTTGCCTTTTTCTATTCAAATCGCTCGTATTGAAACTGTTATGCACTCTACTATAAAGCTTATTTCTGCATAATAAACTTTACGGTAGAGTGCATAGCAGTTCTCAAAAGTGATTTATATACGGTGTGCATTACCGTTCGATTACGTTCACAACAAAAACAAAGACGGAATGGTTTAAGTTGTATTACATTCCCAACAAATGCGAGACGAAGAGGATTTGGTTATATGTTCGCCAGTACATTCCCTAAAAGTGAGATAAAACGAGGTAAAAGTGGTTGTAGTAGCGAGGGGATGCAAATCTCGGCAGGGATGCATTTCTCCGCATAACACCGGGCTGTAGAAAACATAACCGCTCAAGACACAGTCCCGTGAAGATCAAGATTTCAAGCTATGGCACCGAAGAAGCCAATATGTTATTATTGTAATAGTTTTTTAATTTTTATTTTATTATCTTGTTATGAAATGAAAATACATGTCAAGAAATAAAAATGGATTAAGACGAGGCCACTACGGTGACGGGGATCCATGTTCACCACTTGACGTCTCGAGCACAACTGACGTGTGCTCGGCAAATCGCGCTGTATGTACGCGGAGAAAGGCGTTTGACCGTCACACGCGTAACACGCTAATTTCACGTAATAACACCGCGATACAGGCGCAGAACATGCTATGACCGTGCTCCACCCACGATTACCCGATGAAATTTCGCGTCCTACCCACGTGTAACCACGCCCTGGCCGCGGCCATAGCACGTCGTTCCGCGTCATTTCCGCGTCATTGCCTCGTGTGGACCACGTGTGCCGCCCGCGGTTAACACGTGGTCTAAAGTTTTGAGCAGCGCAAAACTTTTTCGCGTGGCCAACCGCGTGTGAATTTCCGACCGCGAGTAAAGCACTGCTGTATCTCGTCTATATAGATAGATAGATAGATAGATAGATACTTTATTCATCCCCGAAGGGAAATTCACTTTTCCAGCAGCATCCCTAAGCTGAGAACAATCGAAAATAACTGAGAACAATCGAAAATAACACGGGAGCTGCTGGAGTGGCTGCCATTCGTGACGGCGCCGGAGAAACGATTCAATTTGAATCATGTACAAACAAACAAACAATTGAATCATGTACAAGAAACGATTCAATCTGAATCATGTACAAACAAACAAACAATTGAATCATGTACAACAAACAAACAAAATATTTATGTTTCATGGCGATCTCAAAGCGTCAAACAGCGTCTGCTTCACGAGCAGAATTTTCTGGCCGTGATTCAGCCTCGATACGCCGTGAAAGGCTGTGTGACCGGGCCTTAAAGTTTTGACAATTTAAGAAACGTAACGCGATTGGGTCCAGTTTCCGTTCTGGTCCTGACATGGGGTGAGTTATTATGTAAAAACAACCACTAGCTAATGCTTTAAAACAAAAGACAAAGTGATATTACACATATATAAAGCCCTCTAAAGTGGTTCACAAAAACATTGGACGTGTTCTTTTAGGAAATTTTCATTGCTGTCAATAATAATTTCCTTTTTGGCAACTACAGGCCGTAAGCGTGTTGGAATAAAAAGAACATATATTTTACCAATGTTTATGGCGGGAACACGAAGGTGCAGTCTTCTCTCATAAAAAAATAAGGTGAAACTATAAAAAGGCATGTAGTCATGACGGATGCGTTTGCTGTCACCAAAAGGGTTTTTTTTCACTGTTTTGATATACAAAAAGGTCCTTGTCCTTCACGGAACTGAATATATTTTGCAGTTGCATCCCCCCAAAAAAAATCTGTATTTGGTAAGAATAGAGAAAGGCCAAGCTTACTTGAGCGTTGAGGCTGAAATGTAAGAAAGATGTTTGGGATGTCTTTCTGCGTTTGGATCAAAAGCGTGCTCGGAGGAAGTCGATGCACGCTGATATTGAAAGGAGTAACCTTGCCCTTTTGTTGTCAGTCCCAATTCTGTGGAAGTTTCCTCACTAGTAACTTTTAGACAAATTTGGCGACATATTTGATGAGTAATGTAGGAAAGAATTCAAAAGGATAAATGCATAAGGTCTTCCCAGGTTATTAACAACCAGGGTTGGGTAGGGTTACTTTAACTTGATCAATTTCAATTACTTTTGGATTACTCCAATACCAAATATTCTAATAAAAGACAAAATAAATGAAATATGAATAAAATTACAAAATTTTGTGCAGGCTTGGGGAGTAACGGAATACATGGAACGGCAAACATGATGTTGGCAAGCTGTTTGGATTTATTTTCATTTTGTTTCCGTCGCATTTTATGTTAGTTTTGCCGGAGATCAAAGAGATCAAAGCCAGGAGAGAAAGCTTACCACGTGTTGTGAGTCATAATTTTATTCATATTTAGTTTATTTTGTCTTTATTTTTAGCATATTTGGTATTGGAGTAATCCAAAAGTAATTGAAAGTAATCAAGTTAAAGTAACCCTACCCAACCCTGGTTCTGACAGACGGAGCCTTGATGTCGTTTTAACGTTTTTTCAAGCATCAGGTGGGATACGTTTTCAAATCAAATTGAACTTTACTTTTCGCACACTTTTCAAACAATGAATTGCAACTCAAAGTGCTGTATTAAAAATTCAGTGTACAATAGGAAAAAAATGGCCCTTTTTTTCCCCAACCAATAGCCCGAAATATCAAATACACAGAAACATACAATGGATGAATTAGAATAAAAATGAAATAATTATAGAAAATAAAATAATACCATGATGGCAATGGAACAGACTATCCACGTAAGGAAAGGTACCATCAAAGCACACCACACCAGTGCGTGAAATATATTAAAGTAGAAGGTCAGAAGAAAAAATAAACTACATAAAAATAATCAATTGAAAAGCCATATTGAAAATATCATGTGTCCTCGTGTTCAATAACTTACATTTCTGCAAATGGTTAAAATTTTCATAGTTTGTGCCGTGTCAAATTCAAGCTGAACTTTTATTTTAATTTACTGGGTAAAAAAAAAAAAGTCATTCTCAGGTATGCTCTCGTACCTGAATATTCGTGTTGGGTGGTTCAGAAAGCGCCTGAAAACAGTGACCCTTGGCTGAACCTAATTGGCGAGCTGGACCGACATCATCACTTCTTGTGGCATTTTCATTACGAGGGATCCCATTCAGTGGCCATTCTACACCTGCATGTCAACAAAGCTGCGTTGACACCCCAAATTTGTCAAACTAATGGAAACAGCATCCACTGAAGGTCAGTGATGTTTCATGGTGACGAATACTAAAAGGAAGAGAATCTTAAGGAGCCTTCCAGGTGACTACATTAAAATGGACGGATTGTAGAACCTTGAAAATGGATCAATACACTGATGGATCTGTTAGCAGAGTCTGAACTATAAATATTTCTTTCAATCACAAAGAACCCGAAGTTAATCTGTAAAAATGAGACTAAACACCGCTACCGTTTAATTATCAGGTGTATATTTACCTTCATCTGGTACCCGTTATAGCCTCATAATCCAGATAATAATCAGCCGTCTTCTCTTTAGTTTTGTAGCTGTCGATCTTCGACATCATCATTATATCATCAAGTGTCCTATAAATAAATCAGCATCAGTTGGTTTTGCTCCCTTTCATTCCTTATGCATGTCTGCGCTCTGTGCCGTCATTTTTTTCATAACGCAAACGCAACCGTAACGGTTGTTACACTTGTGAAGAATTTCAAGAAAATTCCACTAAGGCATGCGTGAATTCAGATGTGTTTAATTTGTTGAGAAATTTAGAACCTGTCCCAAAATTAGATGAAATTACGTGTTGAGTCTCTCAGAAAAAATGATTAAATATCAGAGGTATCTGTCAAATGGGAAGTGCCAGTGCCACCCAGTTTTTGCCATTTTGACTCCTTTTTTGAAGGCCTACAGAAAATGTTGTTTTTTAGCCATAGGATACATCAAAAGAAACTTGACACTGTATCTTTTAATCGAAAAAAAAAAATGTTTCTAGCGCTTACCATTGTGTAGTAGACAACAGTCAAACAGTGATAAGTTTTTTGCAAATATTTGTTTTCAGGAGGAACTTTTTGTGAAAGGATGCATTTCAAGCAGAAATTTCCATTCAGTGTTCAGTTTTATTTTTATTTTTTATTTTTTATTTTTTTTGCTCTTGTAAGACCTCCTATATCTAATCATTGCTTTTCAAAAACACCAGGTCACTTTAAATAACATTTTATTGCAGGAACACTGAACTTATGGCTGATTGATACATGAACTTTGCAAGAACCTTTCAGCACCCAATGTTTCTTTTGACGCAATCAAATGATTTTGGTCACCATGGGGATACGCTTATATGCGAATATACACGAAACGTCATCCCTCTCTGCCCAAACAATGACGAAGGGACTCTGTCATTCTTTTAGAAAGAAACAAGCTCGAAGAGTTAACTACAGTGGCTTGCGAATCTATTTGTCCATGGTTTGGGCCTGCTTTTCTTCAGCAGGGACAGGAAAGATGGTTAAAATTGATGGGAGGATGGATGTAGCCAAATACAGGACCATTCTGAAAGAAAACCTGATGGAGTCCACAAAAGACATGAGACTGGGATGGAGATTTGTCTTCCAACAAGACCATGATTCAAAACATAAAGCAAAAGCTACAATCAAATGGTTCACCAAAAAAGATATCAAGGTGTTAGAAGGGCCAAGTCAAAGTCAAGACCTCAATCCAATTGAGAATCTGTTGAAAGAACTGAAAACTGCTGTTCACAAACACTTTCCATCCAACCTCACTGAGCTCGAGCTGTTTTGCAAGGAGGAATGGGCAAAAATATCAGTGTCTCAATGTGCAAAACTGATAGAGACATGCCCCAAGAGACTTGCAGCTGTAATCGGAGCAAAAGGTGGCCCTACAAAGTATTAACTCAATGGGGCTTAAAAGTTTTGCACACCCACTTTTTCGTTTTTTATTTGTTAAAAAAAGTTTAAAATATCCAATAAAGTGTATTCCACTTCATGATTGTGTCCCACTTATTGTTGATGCTTCACAATAAATTACAGTTTTATATCTTGATGTTTGAAGTCTGAAATATGGCAAAAGGTCACAAAGTTCAAGGGGGCCAAATAGATTCACAAGCCACTGTAACTTATCCATGTATTTGCTACTCTGACCATACTGCTTCACTACGCCTGCTTGGCATATGGGGCCGTCTACACACTTCAATAGCTGGTTACAGGAAGCAAGACAAGAGAATGGGGGCTCCCTTGATGTGCGGACAAAGATCTGATCAAAGCCAATCCTGCCATTTAATGATAATTTAACATACCAAAATCACTCCCGAAGGCTTGATACTTCCTGAAACTGACAAAAATTTGTGTCATGCAGCCAACTATTTCATTCCATTCTTTCTGCCTAAAATGAACAACACCCCTGCGGTCGTTGTCTGTTATCCTTAGGTGACTACTGCTGCAAGCACGGCCAGCAGAAGGCATGATGAAACTAGAGAGGATGTGGGGGGCTATTTTGTGGATTTCCACATATCTCAAGAGATTCTGGTCCCCATTGACTGTGATTAACCAGGGATTACAGTCATTATAATAGTCTTCTCATGGTAAGTCAAAAAAACAGGGCTACAAATTAATAAATTAGCCATTGAATAATTTGAAAAACCCCATTACTGCTTTGCTTGCCAAGCTGGTGACCATCGCTGGGGATAATGGGTAAGGGAAACCCTGTTTATTATCATCACTACAAATCACAACCGATATTCTGTTTTCAAAGGCTTGTATTCAGAATGGCGTTGGACTGTGTATCCCCCTCGTGATCCTAATCACTGCTCCCCAGCGAAGGAGGAGAGGTGACAAACAGAGCTATTCATCATCTGCAGCTTCTTCTAGCTAAACTGTTTTCCAAGCCCAACTCTCCAAACTTTTCCCGGCGGTCTATTGTTTACGAGCACGTACTCCAAATTTACACCTGCCGTTTATTTTATGAAGTGTCTACGGAGGGCACCAAAGGGAGGCGAGGGCCCCGTGTCAGCATATTTCCCCGCACCGCCTCTATAGTGTAATGTATTGCCTAGCGGGGGTTTTATTTGGACTCTCTGTCTCTGTTTTTCATGCGCTATTGTTTTATACTAGCTGCTTTTCGAAATACAACGTGATCATATTACTTGGATCTCTGCGGGGGCCTTATATTAAATGATTGGATGTTATTTACAAAGGCCATGGGGAAAGGAGTGGAGGACTCGGAAAAGGGAGTAGGTTGAGTAAACGGGGCGAGGCGCGGGAAAGCACTGCCTCAAACTTGCGCGTTTTAATGTAATGAACTAAAGCGGTTGTGTAATGGCTTCAATTTAAGGTGAGTTCATTATACGTAATTGTTCCATTTATTTGCCTGGGTTCATTTTTTAGACGCGCTAATGGTAAATGCAGATCATTTGGAATTGTTTGGATCGTTCCGCTCACAGCGACACGGCAGTCACTGTTGTTGTAGTGCCGTGGATTTATTTTTTGTTTTAACAGGTTTTGTTTGACTTAAGTCTGTGAAGTTGGGCAGATCCATTTTGGAGTTATGGTGGATTTGAACATTTGTCGTTTGTAATCGCATATAAGTCAATTTTAAAGACTATCAATTTATTTCAATACTAAAATCAGGGGGTCTGCTTATATGCCATTATCCATCCATCCATTATCTGCACCGCTTATCCTCAGTAGGGTCGCGAGGATGCTGGAGCCCATCTCATCTATCTCCGGGCAGTGGGCAGGGGACACCCTGAACTGGTTGCCATCCAGTCGCAGCGCACACAGGGACAGACAATTTGCTCGCTCATTCACACCTTGGACAATTTGGACTGGCCAATTCACCTGACATGCATGTTTTTGGAATGTGGGAGGAAACCGGAGTGCCCGGAGGGAACCCACACAAGCACAGGGAGAACATGCAAAGTCCACACAGGAGGTTCGATCTCATGACCTCAGAACTGTGCCGCACACGCGCTAACCACTGCTCCGCCTTGCTGCCGCTTATATGCTCAAAAAACAAAATGAACATAAGGGGATGTAAGCCACCCAATGACCAAATGTTCAGAAGATGGAAAAAATGTGTCTTCTTTTAATGAACACAATTTGAGTGAGATTATAACATTATAGTAACTTAACTATCTCCTGGCCATTTTTTAATGTTTTATTTTCCATTATAGCTGCCGAAGTAAATGTGTAGTGGTTCGTTAAATGATGATCAAATTGTTTCTTTCATATTGACCGTGCTGTATCCTCGCCAAGCTCCTCCTTGTTTTGTCGATCAGGGCCAGAACCATTGTGTTTGAGAGAAAACACATCTCCTATTATTTTGAGTCCGTACGTTTCATTTCCTTTACACAAAAAGTTGGGGATAAGGGGAAAGAAATGTGGAAAATGGTGACAATGTTAAAGATGGAATTGATAGTGAAACACTAAAATGGTGATTGAGTGTCTGCCATCTTAGTGCTGCTTAAAGGTACAATAAGTGGTTTGAAATTGTTTTTTTTTTATCTTTTCTACCAGTGTATTAATTATTATCTATAAAGTTCAATAGTTATTGTTGTTGTTGTACACACCGTTATTTCAATTAACATCTTTGTTTGTAGATCTGTCAGAACCAGAACAGACGGTAGACCCAAACGTGTAACGTTTTACACCAAGCTGTTTTGCGGAAGCGGAGAAGTCAGGCACGGGAAAACAAACGCCAGCATTTTGGCGATCACTAGGCAGGAGAAGCAGGAAGCACACGAGATCGGAGTGTAGTCGGAGGGCGGAAATGAGGTGAGGAGCCGGGACGCGAGATCGGAGCGTGGTCGGTGGGCAGGAACAAGTCGGGCAGCCGGGAAGGGAGATCGGAGCGTGGTCAGAGATCAGGTAATCGGAGACAATCGGGAAGCCAGGGACAGGTGATCGATACAGGATACAGGACAGGTCGGGAATAGAACAGGAGCCAGAGTCAAAAATGCTTGCCTTGCAAGTGCGGAAGTTCGCTGACGGACCGACCAGGAGTGAATGAGAGTACTGAGTTTAAATAGTAACAAGGCACATGTGAGGGGAATGGGCAAATCATGACAAGATTAGGCATTTGTTTAAATATATCTCTAAGCAGTCACACATTTAGGTCTGCTTCTGCATTTGATTTTGGTGTTTTCTACCCTTTTATTTACTTGCTATCGTTGAATCAGTGTGCTTTAAAAATGAACATTGATCAGGAAGGAATAAAGATTGAAGATTAAAGTTAATACATTTTTTAATCAGAACGAAACCTCATACATGAATCAATAGCATGCAAAAAGACAATATTAAATCGATAATGACTTAAACTATACCATAATTTGTACAAAAATAAAATGATCTTTAGATCGTCTTCTGTAGTTGGACTGGATATCTTTGATCAACCAACCACTAGCCGCATTGACAAATATTATCGCTTTGGTGACTAGCTTAACCACTCTAGCATCACTTTAACAGTTGCTCATTGATTTAGGACCTGATACTGGTGTCACAAATGCTAACTACTATACAAGATTTGTAAACTTGACGGCCACTGCTACTGCCAAAAACTCTAGCTACGCCTAATGTGAGGTTTATCGAACTAGCCGCTAGGTTTTTGCATTAAAGCTTAATGTTTAATCGTAAAATGATAATTATAAGAAATCAATTGAAATGGCTTTTTTTTTTAATTTAAATAAATCATGAAATAAAAATAGTCAGAAATGCGATAATTGGTCACAATTTTTAAGGGGGGGAGGGCTAATTTAGATTAAACAAACATCGTGATTAAGTTTAAAAAAAATGGTGATATATTTTTGCTATATGACCCACCCCAATAATGGCAACTGATGCTTAGTTCAAAAACAAAAACTGATATTGTGAGCATTGTAAATGAGACTGCTAGCTGCTAATGCTAAAATTGCTCAAATTTAAATGCAATACTTATTTAAAAAGTAGATACATTTCCTAAAACGTTTGCTTTCTGCTTCTTTTCAAGAAAATATGATATAAAAATGGCCACACATATGATAATTATACACTATTTTGGGGGGGAAGAATCGTGATGTAAGCGAATCCAGCAAAAAAACGACATATTCCTGTTTTTCAACGATGAACATAGGCTTGCGCACAGGCTGATTTTAAAATGCCTTTGTGGACTTTATACGTTGTGGCATCCTGCCTGCTTGCGCCGCTTTGTCCTCGACAGATGCTGGGGTAATGATTCTAAAACAAGGTCAACGTCTCCCTTGTGGTGCTTTTGTGTCCAGCTCCCTTTTCGACAAAGGTGAACACAAAAGACCTCGGCTTTAATTCTGTATGCACAACATTTACGTGGAATGCAATACTCACTACGTATTCTGTAATCCCTTGTAACTTCGTGCTTTGTACGTTGCAGCCTCAGTGCATCACGGATTGTAAAATATTATGAGATTCGTTATCCCTGATCGCATATACGGGTCTTACAAAACTAATTTTTGTCTGGCCTGAAACCTTTTTTTAGCCGTTCTGTCCACCAAAAAGTGAACTGTACTCCTGCAGTTGCGATCTGTTATCCCCGATGAAAAATTGCTCTGCTTGGGGCCCAGCAGAGTGCATTTTTCCAAGAGTCAACAACAAAACAGGGCCACGACAACAAACACGAACCTAGCCGTAAATATACCAAAATGATCATGGCAGGCTAGCTTGCTGCTTAAGAGGGCTAACTGGGACGATCAGTGGAAAAATAAATACGGAAGGCTAGCGGACTGAAAAGATGCAGTAAGCAGCCAACCTACCCAAGAACCTACAACGAAAAACATCCATGGCAATAAACACGAACCGAGCGATGGGGACCTCAGACTAGCTTACTAGGTGACGAGGCTAAGCTGGAAACGACCTGGACGAGGCTAACCTGGACCAAACAGATAAACTGGAAGCCTTTTGCAGCCAGGACGCTAACAAGGAGTTATCTGGATAATATCATACCGATTGCAAGACACACGGAGAAAAGAAGCAATGGAAAAGCCACAAATGCAATAAATGCAATTACCTTAAAGAAGGCGAGGGCAAAAAGGGAATGCACGCTGTACATGTCTGGAGGGCCTGGCACATGGAATATTTAGCAACATATCTCCGTGATTGTGGGGAGGAACACCGCAAATTTTATTCTAATTGAAACAAAACATGATCTTTCATGATCCCATTAAAGGTTACCAGAGCAATACCAGAGGAGAGCGATATACTAATAATATTTAAAACTGAAGGTCCCAAAGATATAAGATCCCAAAGAGATCTTATCAAGAGACGGATCACTAAAACTGGAACAAATTGACGATCTGCCACCCCGACCATATTCTACAACTTTTCAATCTGTAAAGGGACAGTATGTAATACTGAGTGCCTCCTAGTGGAACACAATTTTTCATTCAGTAAAAAAAAAACACATTGATTTGAATACAAGGATGAATACATTAACTAGCATACTAATGTTAATTTTTCTTGAACAAAATCATAGGTCGACACTTTTTTTACATCGTGGAATCCCTACCATGAGTTATCTTGCTTTTATGCTGTGTTCTGTGGCACTGGTTTCAGTTCGCATTCGTCAATTCAGTGCCATCTAGTGGTCAGATATTACGCACTGGGGCTTTAAGCTTTGCTGATGACACCCAACTCTACCTCTCCTGCAAACCAAACTCCATACCCCCACCTCCCTCCCTCACCTCTTGCCTTTCCGAACTCAAAACATGGTTCACAACAAACTTTCTCAAATTAAATGCCAATAAAACAGAATTCCTCCTTCTTGGCACCAAATCCACTTTATCCAAAGTAAACAATTTTTCTCTCAACATCGACAGCTCCTTAGTGTCCCCCTCCCCCCAGGTCAAGAGTCTGGGTGTCATCCTGGATAGCATGCTTACCTTCCACTCACATATCATCACCATTACCCGCAATGCTTATTTACACCTCCGCAATATTACCAGACTCTGCCCTTCTCTCCCTTACCACTGCTATTCTCGTCCATAGTCTTGTCACATCCCGCCTTGACTACCGCAATGCTCTCCTCTTCGGCCTTCCTCAAAAGTCCCTCCATAAAATTCAGCTGGTTCAAAACGCCTCTGCTCGCATCATCACAAAAACATCTTCCCAGCAGCACATCACCCCGTTCTCCAACAGCTACACTGGCTTCTTATTCAGCATCGCATCAGCTACAAACTGATCCTATATGCATATATGGCCATTCACAACCTGGCTCCTCCTTACCTGTCCGACCTTCTCCAGGTGCACGTCCCCACTCGCTCCCTCAGATCTTCGTCCTCCCTCCGACTGTCAGTGCCCCCTGCCCATCTGAGCACCATGGGAGCCAGAGCCTTCAGTTGCGCTGCTCCCAAGCTTTGGAACAATCTACCTCCGGACCTCCAAAACTGCACACCTCTCTCCACTTTTAAGTCCCGTCTAAAAACATACCTGTTCAGGACTGCCTACAACACATAGCTTCTCCATTTCCTATGTTTTTATGATTTTACGTCTTGTTTTTATTTATAATTTCGCTTACAACTTTTTAAATTGTATTTTTTTTCATTGTTTGTACAGTGTCCTTGGGTGGCCTGAAAGGCGCTTTTAAATAAAATGCATTATTATTATTATTATTATTATTATTAAAAGATAAGATGCAATTCCAGAATTTTCATTCAAAATTTCAGAATGAGTAAACCGTTAGGGTTAAGTTGCTGAGTAGTGAGAGCTGCTACGGCATCAACCAAACATTTTGGATTATTTTTATCTACAGCAATACCCAGAGAGAAATACGATGGTTTTGCTGAAGCATGATCTATTTTATAATTCATAGAGCGGTTTCACCAGACCTGCCGGAAAACCTCAGGCCTACTAGTGCGCAATTGTTGTTCAAGTTTCCTGAACGATGTTTGAGTGACCTGGTCTCTTCAGTAAACCCAGGCTTATGCTTTTTTGGTCGAAAATAAAGTCGCAGCGGCGCCACGGAGTTGAAGACATTTACCAAAGCGGTATTTGAAAAACGTGTTATTGATTCAGCAGGCCAGAAATACGAAGGGAAAAATGCAGTTGCCACTAGTAAGAGTTTCAGGACAGTAGATACTGAAGCAGCTATTGCGGCTGCTTACAACCTTGATTTTCCTTATCACAATATACTTTAAACAGCACCTCAAATGTAAAAAAAGATAATGATTAGCATTAGCATTAGTATACTGTAACACCAACATATTTGAAGCTACCACGCCTCGGGTCGGAATGAGGTCTACAGTATTCCCATCTTTGTGAGTGGGTACATCGACTAAATGATTAAAACCAAATCAATTAGCAACTGGAATAAAACTGTAAATGAACTATATGGGGAGTTTATATCAATATTGAAATTACCCATTATTATCACTTTGTCAACCTAAGTTAGCAGGTCAGACAACAGTTCTGAAAATTACTTTTCAAAAAAGAATAAGGTCCAGGAAGATTATAAGCAACTACTACAACAACTAATCAAGAACTTCCAGATTCAATTCAAGCACCCCCAAGAAAAAAACGTATAAAGCTGTCTTTTCTTTAATAAAGAACAGGATAAGCTTTAATAAGATGGAAAACACTAGAAAAACACAAACATTTAAATAATACAAAACAAAAATAGAATAGAATATAATGGAATTTACTTTTATTATCATTCTTTGTAACAATGCACACAGAACGAAATGTCGATATAAACTTTTCACTATTCCCAAAAAAGTTATGATGTCATGACCAGAACGGAGACAGGACCCACACACATTACGTTTCTCTCAGTTTTATTAGGATGAAGGGCAAGGATTGCACAACGATCTGGTGATCGCTGGTTGCGCGGAGCAGGTCGCTGAAGTGGCACTTCCGTGGCGAGCGATGGCGGTGTCGGGAGCGGAAAAAAACAGGTCAGTAGCCGGGACAGGAGAGCAAAAACTAGGTCGAGATCAGCCACGGGTCAAAAGCCAGGAGAGGAAAGTATACATGGTCAAGATTTAAAAACAGGTCGAAGCCGGGAAACAGATGGGAGCCAAAACAGGAGTGAGTCAGGGTCGAAAAGCTTGCCTAGAGTAAACTGAGGTGCGCAGACGGACTGACAACAGGTGACAGATAGATGGGGTTTAAATAGTGACAGGAAGCCAATCAGTGTCCAACAGTTGGCTCCAAAAGAGCGGGCACAGGTCCCTTGCATCAGTAATCATGACATATGAATTGATACTACTCGAGTTTGAGAACACTGAGGTAGCTCATTTATCTATTATTTTATCATTTATTACTCATCTAAATGACTGAAGGGGGAGTGGAAAAGGAGAGAGATAAGACACTGTGGGAGTAAAGCATCCCCAAAGCTCAAAACCTAAAATGCCCCTGGATTAAAGCAACATGTTTTGCTATTCATCATATTAAAATCATAATTCACCTCACGTGCCTTTAATGGTCGACGGCGGGTTATACTTATCGAAAGAAACAAGGAGCAAAAGTCCCTCATGTGCGTTTACGTGGGTTAGTGTTGTGGCACCCCGCGACCTTTTGCTGACAGGGTAGGAGAAAAACATGTGTAGTTCCCAGCTGCCACGACACGCCGATATCCACGGGCGAGGCCGATTGGGCCTGTGGGAAAGCGGCAATGGGGGTCGGGCAGAGTGAAAGGCTCCAGATGCGCGAACACCTCGGAGCCACACGTCAACCGTGGCCTCGCTTGACACAACCTACCCTTGGGGCAGGTCGCTGCTTACCCACTGCCGAGCTGCAAGGGAGGACCTGTTTAAAACTTTCCCATGAGACTCATTGCAGACAGGATATTGGGTCAACCATTAATTGTACAATATTTCCTATTTAAAAGAGAAGAAAGGCTAGGAGTTGTCGTCAGACCATTCATGTCCAATGTTCCCTGTAATTTTCCACGGGTCTGAGCGTTAGCACAAAGTCGGTGAGCAACGCTTGAAACAACAGTGAGCAACAGCAATCCCAAGTGTGGCAACTAAATCATTATCAAACATGTCCAAAACTTGACATCATGTTACATTTTGCTGAGTTTCCGGCAATGCAAAATTATTTTTCTCTTTTGAATGAATTGACTCATGTACTATTGCAAAGGTTGTACAGCCTCCAAACGTCGTTTGTTCTTACAATTATTTCACAAGATATCCATTTCTTTTTTTTTTTTACTGATATATTTTGTCGCATACTATTAACATTGTTGGGGGCTTATTCAGTCGGTTGCACGATACAGAACTGTACTTAATCACATTTTTTAGTGGAAGTACAATGTTGGCAACAAGATTGACTTGGTATAATTGGAAATTATTTGAATGCAACACAAACTTTTCCTTCTTTTTTCTGTGTTTTTTTCTACTTTTTTTTAAATCCTTTAAAAAAGTCTCATTGTGTTTATTTTTTCCGAGCTGTTACTTTTTTCTTTTTGTTCTCTATTTACTTTTTTCCTACGTTTATTTCTTTTCTTTTTTTCTGGCTTTTTTTCAGAAATTTTTCTTCTTTTATTCCTCTTCCTTTGGTTTCTTTTTTTCTCAGCTTTTCACTACTTTTTCATTTTGGTATTTTTTTCTTTTTTGTTCTATTCCCACCTTCTTTTAAGTCATTTTGAGAATAATTTTACATAATATTTTGTCATGTTAGGATTAAAAAAGCAAAAACAAACTGAAGAGCTGTTTAGGACCCAAAAGAGACGGTTCTTTTTAGTGAGCCGAGCCGAAGGAGCCGGTTAACGACAAACTCTACTAACTTTACTCAACTTCGTTCTACTTTGACTTGACTTCAAAATACCGCATTTAGGACATAACATCATGGGAACCCGTGTATTTTTACCTTCATGCACTGTAACTTTGACTTAAGTCGCTTCTTAATTAGTGTTTTTGAGCCCTCAATTTTGTGCGCTGGCTAGATTTTCTTGTGCGCAGAGAATGTGCGAGCAGTGTGCAATTGCGCACGTGCGCAGCTTAGAGGGAACACTGTTCATGTCTGTCCGCTTCAGGGTTCCAGACGAGTATTTGGATGAAGAAATAAGAGTTGTTTTGAGGAATTTTAGAACAAAGTAAAAAAGAGAAATTAACCGATTATTCTAGGCTCTTGAACAGGACAACAAGATTAATAAAACAAGCATTGAAAAATGGCTGACCACTGTTTTTGCAGGAAATAGACAAAATAAAACTTGAAAAAACTGAAAAATGAAATATAGCTTAGATGGGATTTTCCAATAGAAGATAAGGGAGAAAAAAACCGTTATTACAACTGGATCTAAATAGAATTTGCAGGTGGTCCGATAACATTATGGCAGATTTATTAGAAAGCCATTTAGAAACATTTCTGGGAAAGTAATGAATGAAAAGATACACCGAAACATCAAATCCATATAGCTGGTGAAATGAAATGAAATGATTTGCAAGTCAAGACTTCTCAAAGCGCTTTACAGTGTGCTTCACATTTCCCAATAGCGGCCGTGCAGCCATGTAAGGCGCTAACCTGCTTATTGGGGGTATCAGGGGTTCAGTGTCTTACCCAAGGACACTTCGACATGTAACACGAAGGAGCCGGGATTCGAACTGCGATCTCTTGATCCCAAGACGAGCGCTCTACCTCCTGAACCACTGAATACTTCATTTAAATGTGTTGTAAACCTAAGGTGCATTTACAAACAGTTTTTACCCAAGTGCTGTCCGAATCTTTAATAATTGTAAATTGTAATTTCTGTTTTTCGTTTTATATTCTGAATGTTGAATGTTGTTAAATTTTTAAATTCTTACTTGAGCCGAGACAACGAAACGATTTCCGATGATTTTTATGTGAAGATTATTGGTTGAATAAACTAAACTAACTATTGAATGATAAAGGTGTGATGATTATGTACTAAAACCAATATAACAGGAAAACATGTGCAATCATGATTAATTATTTAGTGACACATTTTAATAATCAAACAACTATTATGTAATTTATTTGCAAATGATGGTGGACTTTCAGTATACGGTATCTTTGCCTTACGACATTTTAATTGTATGGTGTGGAATACGATTTTTGGGCCATTGTTTACAGCTTTTTATCCACTATGGGAGCTTTTACATGGCGTACACTATTAGTTAACATTGACACGAGCAACAGCATTTGACAAATGCAAACAGCAATGACACACAGCATTAAAGGACGCCGCATGACATCGTCAATCTACACTTTGGCAGTTTTTTGGCAGTAATGCAAGGTCATTTAATAATTAGACAGCATTTTGGCATTAATGGAGCCTCATAAGAGGGAACTTGGATGATCCAGAAGAGGACTGTGACAATGTCCTATGCAAAATACAATGTTTTTTAATAGAAACAAAACCTCTCATGTTTGAAGTTGACGCCTAATGTGAAACATCAAAGTCAATGCATCATACATTATGATTTTTTTTTCTTTGCAAAAGGACAAAGACTATCCACATGAACAAAATATTTTAATGCGGAGATGTTTTGCGGGTATTTGCTGAGTTTGTCATGATTACTGTTGCGAGGCACCTGTGCCCGCTCCTTTGGCGCCAACGGCCTCGGACACTGATTAGCTTCCTGTCTCTATTTAAACCCCCAGTTTTCAGTCCGTCTGCAAACCTCAGCTTATACTAGGCAAGCTTTTCGACCCTGACTCTCTCCTGTTTTGGCTTCGACCAATTTTCTGATATCGACCACGTTTTTTGCTCCCCCTGTCCCAGCTACTGACCTGTTCGCTACAGAAATACCACTTCCACGTTCAAAGCAACCTACTCCCCGCGACCAGCGATCACTGGATCGTGTGTACAATCCTTTCCCTTTTTCCCAATAAAACTAAGAGAAACGTCCGCAAGTGGTTCTTGTCTCCGATCTGGTCTTGACAGAGTTCCTGTACACGGGATCTTGTTCTTCACAGACACTAGTTTCTAAAAATACCTGAGGGTTGGAACATAGATCAACTAGTAAATAGCAAGATTTGCCTTTGGGTTCAACTCCTTTAGCACGACAGGCTAGTAAAGGGTAAAAATGATGGCAAAGGCTGCACTGATCCACCTGCCGATCAACCTGCCCTCACTTGTAAATGGTTCTTGTTGGATTATTTGTTTGCTTTGTCTTGTTAGTCTTGCCTTATCACCAGGTCATAGATCCCAGCATCCCACTTCAAAAGGATTGGCTTTGTGAGAAGAATTCCAAAGTCTTTGACTGGCCGAGCCAAAAACTAGATCTCAACCCCATAGAAAATCTACCAAGAGAGTAGTAACTCCGTGGAGAAGATCTATCATTGCCAACAAAAGGTATTTACTGTACTGTCACAAAGCATAGAGATTGCTTGCATAGTTGGTGGTTGACTAAATCCTTTTTTCGCCTCCACTGTGAGGCCCGGGTGTCACTTTCGAGTGTACTGTAACTCCTCAAGTCGGTGACGCCATTAAAAAAGGAGATTGCTTTTTAAGCGCCATCATCGCAGAGTACACTATTTAACCCAAGGAGATTTACGGAACACAATCACCCAAGTAAAAATGTCGAATGCCGTTTATCAGGCAGAATGGAAATCACAACCATAATTGTCAGTGCCGTACGCAGATGAGACCTTAGAACCGTATAAAACCCAACACGAAGGCCAGTGGATCGTTTTTAATGTCCCCTTCTTTGTGTTAGCATGACCTGCGGGACTGGCTGGCTGACTAGCTGCCACGTTCCCCCCAGGTCGCCTCATTACTCGGACCTTGCTTCGGGTGTCACGGCATTAGAGGGTCTAGTTTATGACCAAAGGTGGTGAGGCAGAGTCCGGCTGGCTCGTGATGAATAGACATTTTCCTCGGCTTTTGATTTCTGTGCAGGGTGTCCTCAATTTGAGACTATTTGAACCTGAATCGTTTTTATATAATGCCTAGTCCACCATGTTGTCGATAGACCAAAGCCCAGTTTTTTTTTCTATCCTGAACACAAGTTGTATTATATAATATTGTATCTTGGATGCAGTTATAAAATTAGGACCCTTGGCCAGAAAAGGTGTTGTTTTTTTTGGCGGAAATCGTTAATACAGTATACACAAGATTTAGTTGTTTAACAAGATGGTTTTAAGGAAAATCTTATATTATATTAGACTTGTTGATATCGGAGGCTTTGTTTTCTTGCGGAGGATGGGGTTTATGTGGGAGTGAGACAGGGACAGAGATGGTTCAGGCAACCATCCAGGTCGGGTATGGGGTTAGCTCACCATATGTGTTTGTTGTTGTAATACACATTTTCCAAGGTTGTACTACCCTAAGTGGCAATCAGAGCTAACAAATATGGTAATTGGAAATCAGAATGGATACAAAAAAATCAGATTTGAAAACTGTTTTTAGAGTTAAGTCATATTTAATTGTAAAGCCTTTAACCATAAAATGTCTCAAAGGACTGCATGGGCCACGATTACAACATCCACTGATCTGAAACCAACATGCGGGCATGGAAAAAACTCAATTCGTTCAGTTTGATGTTTAGTGATTAGAATGTAAATATTGATGTACAACTCAAACTTCTTAAGTCATTTGTGATATTGGTTAGTTTCTCTAAATGGCACTCGTTATTCAAAGATGCATAGGAAATGTATTGAACTAGCCTTTGAATTTAAATCAAAAGCACCAGCTAGAGGAGTAAAAACTAACATTGCTAGTTTTTATTTTATTTTTTCCAAATTTGCATAGAGTACATCAAAAACCCGAATTTTGTAATTTTCTATGTAGTGAACTACAACATATTCTTATTATTTGGTAGCTCTGTGGCACAGTCCACATCTTAGCCAAACGTGTGAAACCAGAAAGAACATCTAAAACTGAAAAAAAATCTGAGCGATTTGGAACTCATTTACTTATAAAAACAAAACAGACACAAGTAGAGACGAAAATATCACATATGACAATTTCCCTAAATTTTAAAGTGACTTTTATCCTTTCGGATGAATAACGAAGTTGGCGAAAAACCTATGGTTAGCGTTAAGGCGCCCTAAAAATACAGTTTAGACGAGCACTGCGGATGAAATAGGCTGTAAAACGGGCCATCTATCATCAAATCTTGGAGAAAGCCGAGGCATGTGGGAAAGGGCTTTGGAGCACTTTTCATTAAGGCTTCTGCAGCTAGGTGTATCGCAAGTCTAAACAATAATCTCTGCACCAAAAGTGTTTTTTTTTTTTTTTTTTTTTCACAAGACGTGCTCCGCCAACTCTGGGTTTCTTGCCTCTCAACGCATTTATTTTCTTGCTTGTTTGTCATGAAGCATCCATCCATTATCTGCACCACTTATCCTCAATAGGGTCGCGGAGCCCATCCCAGCCATCTCCGGGCAGTGGGAAGGGGACACCCTGAACTGGTTGCCAGCCAATCGCAGGGCACACAGGGACAGACAACTCGCTCATTCACACCTAGGGACAATTTTGACCAATCAACCTGACATGCATGTTTTTGAAGTGTGGGAGGAAACCCACGCAAGCACGGGGAGAACATACAAACTCTGCATAGGAAGTCCGGTAGCTGGATTTGAACCCACACAGGAGGTTCCCGAGACCTTAGAACTGTGCCGCAGACGCGCTAACCACTGCGCCGCCGTGCTGTCATAAGGCACTTGGCCTCAATCTCGAATAAACTACAGAGATTATGTTTTTTGAAGTTGCCTGAAAAGTGTCACTTATGGAATCAATCAGATACTTTAATGTTTGTAATTAATTACTCAATCAATCAGAAATTGAATAACATGTCAGTATTAAGCCAGACCAATTTATAGGCAAAGCTCTTAGGGCTCTGCTGGACCTGAGTGCAGCCTTTGACACAGTGGACCATAATATCTTACTAGATCAGCTGGAAAAATGGATTGGTCTCTCAGGAACTGTCCTCTCATGGTTTAGATCCTACCTCTCAGATAGGACGCATTGTGTTAAAAATGGTGAAATGACATGTGAACCCGTTAGTGCTACCTGTGGTGTTTGTTCCGCAGATTTCTGTACTAGGCCCCCTTCTTTCCATCATTTACATGCTTCCATTAGGTGAAATTATTCGCAAGTATAATGTCAGTTTCCATTGCTATGTAAATGACACTCAACTGTATCTTCCGATGGAGGAATCTGCCCCACCACAGCGGAAATTTAAAGGCCTGCCTCACTGAGATAAAAAGATGGATGTCACTTACCTGCTTGCGCCTCAACCCTGAAAAGACTGAAATGTTAATTATTGGTCCATCTAAATGCCTTTACTTGTTCTCAAACACTGTGCCGAACAAATGTAATGTCACCCAGAGTGACTGAGTCAACAATCTAGGTGTCATATTTGACCCCAATCTGTCCTTCCAAACACACGTTAAGAATATTACGGGAATATCTTTTTTGCATCTTCGCAACATTTTAAAAATTCACCCTATGCTATCTTATTCTGATGCGGAGATTGTAATTCATGAGTTTGTTACCTCCAGTCTCGATTACTGAAACGTACTACTCTCTGGTCTCCCGAAGATCAGTATCAAGATTCTGCAACAAGGCTTTTAACGAAGATAAGAAAGTTCTATCACATTCCCCGACATAACCTAACCTGCATTGGCTCCCTGTCTGCTTAAAATGTAATTTTAGGGTTCTGTTGGTATTATACAAAATCATGCATGGACTTTCTCCCTCATATCTTTCAGATTAATTTCCCCCAATGTTCCAGTCGGGGCCTTCACTCTGAAAATGCTGGTCTACCCTTGATCCGAAAAGCCAAGAAGAGATCCGCCCTCTGCCCTCTGAGCTTTGATCCGCAATCTCAGTGGAACTGTTTAAAACACACTTCCATATCTTATGAATGACGTATATTTGATGTTGATAATATATATGCCTGGTTTGTTAATGCTCCATCAATTGGAACATGTGCATCCTTTTGATGTTATCTTTATTTGATATTTTCTTCAATTATTTTATATTTTATTTTGTATTTAATTGTTTGTTAATGCAACAGTTATTGCAGCCTGGTCATTCTGGAAGAGGCATTACGTCATGTGCTGTCCCTTCTCAAGGTTTCTTCATTCTCTTCATGTTGAGGCTTTTGAGTTTTTCCTTGCTTCTATGTTTTAGATCAGGGGATGGTGTCATAATAGTCTGTAGTTTGCAATAGTCTGTGGTCTGTGCAGCCCTTTGAGACTCCTTGTGATGAAGGGCTATGCAAATAAACTGTCATGATTTGCCAATTGCCCTCACCTATGCTCACTCATTCAGCCCCAGTTGCCACTCGTTCCCTAATAAGTCATCCTCCTATTTAAGCACGTAAATCTCGTTCACTCCTGGTCAGTCTGTCTGCGAACCTCCGTACTTGCAAGGCAAACATTCTTTACTCTCGCTCTGTTCCCTACCTGCCCTGTATCCTGTATCGATCCCCTGTCCCTGGTTTCCTGATCGTCTCCGATTACCTGACTTGTTCCGATCTCCGATCCACGCTCCATATCCTTTCCCAGCTGCCCGACTTGTTCCGATCTCCAATCCACGCTCTGTCTCCCGTCCCGGCTACCTGACTTGTTCCGATCTCCGACCACGCTTCATTGCGAGGGCTTTCCGCTCCGCCTTCCCTGCAAGCACTAGATCAAGTTTTTTTCTTCTCTCGCCCTGACTTCCCTGATCCTTCTACAAAGCATTTTGTTAATTTTTACACATTTGGGCCCACTGCTTATACCGGTCGTGACATAAACATGACTTGACATGGCTCCCTTCAACCATTTGCACAATGCCTGTGGTTTAAAATCATGAACGAGATGAAAAACAATGTTTACAAGCCATCTTGTGGTGATATACTGTATCTAGTTTTCAGTTTACAATTTTTGAATTTTGTGTATCCTTTTTTCGGGTGGCATTAGATAATGGTACAATAAACCCTGGGAAACAACTTGAATGAATTTTGAGGTAGGGGTCACAAAGTGAAATTGTCCTAAAGCGGGAGACAGAAACCTAGCCACTGATCTAATACGTTCTGAACCCCCAGTACTCCAAATACCTTTTTTTTTTAAAACTACAAAATAGTACAAACTAAGTCCTACGTGAGTAATTTACATATAAATGATTAAATAACATTAGAAATAAAAATAAAGACTGGATTAAAAGCAGTCAAAACAGGGCTAGGATGGTTATGGACAGGTGTGTGGAGCTCCGACACACCTGTGCCCAATTCAATACCTAATTGGGCCCTCTGGGGGAAGGTAACACACATTAACTCCCCTTCAAGGGCTGGATGTTAGATGGACCAAAAACCAAAAGACAGATGCTGCATCAAAGAGACCTGAAAGCCCTTGTCTGTCCCCGCCGAAAAAGGCCCTGAAACAGCCGAGGACAGGCACCTTCTTGCCAACAGGTCTTTCCCCACTGAAGTAGGGATCAGTGAAGCCCGGTGACCTTCACCATGGCACCAGGACAGCAACCTTCTCGCTGCCAGGACATGGACCAGAAGCAACCAAGGGACCTTCTCCTCACCACCGGAGCAGGAAAAAGAAGCAGCTGAGGAGACCCACTCGCCGCCAAAAAGGAAATGGGTGCAGCAGACAATACTTTGAGCCACACTCCGAAAAAAAAGGACAAAGAGATGGATGTGCCAGCTGGGTCTTTTGATGGTTTGGTCATTCTTTCATGGTATCAAGGTAGGAAAGGGAAGGCTGGAGACAGGTGTGCTCAATGAGGGATGATATTTATTAACACAAAACCCAGGAACGACCAACAAAACAAACATGGTCTTAAATGGTAAATAGACTGGACTTACATAGCACTTTACCAGTCTCTGAGGACCTCCACAACACCTTGCAATGCACTTTAGACTTGAAATGAAATGAAATGATCTGCATTTATATAGCGCTTTTCAAGTCAATGACTTCCCAAAGCGCTTTACATTGTGCTTCACATTTCCCAATAGCGGCCGTGATCTGTGCAGCCATGTAAGGCGCTAACCTGCTTATTGGGGGTATTTGGGGTTCAGTGTCTTACCCAAGGACACTTCGACATGTAACACGGACAAGCCGGGATTCGAACTGGGATCCCTTAATCCTAAAAACGATCGCTCTACCTCCTGAGCTACTGAGACGGACCTTTCACCACACAACTCGAGATCGGCGTGCAGACGAAAACTCGAACCGCGAGACCAAAACAACATCTGCCGGATCTGCCTGGCGAAAAGTTTGGAGTGCGGTAAATCTTGTTTGAAAAAAAAAATGTAATCGGGTAATAATGACAATTTTGTGTCAAAAAAGTTGCGTCCCGGGGATGCACGTTGATTTGAGACTATGCGTCCCCAGCAAAAATGATGCGGGTAAACAAGAACACTCGATTTCTTTGTACGTCGTACTCGTCTTAAAATGCATAAAAAACGTACATTGTACAGCAAAACCGTACAGGTTGACAGGTATGTAATTCCCTCTATAGGAAGCTAGCGCACCAGATCGTGACAGTATGGGCCCTAAGAATGGTGGTTATTTTGATCATTTAAGGGAAGAAACTACCAAGATTAATAATAATTTCCCCCCCAATAAATGAATAAATAAATAAACAATTCACAAATTGCTTGATGAAATAAGTTTGCTTGATTTAAGAAGTTAAAAAGGCTTTAGGCTAGGAAAAAAAAATCTCTTCAAATATGCAAACCTTCCACCAATGGGGTAAGAATTAATTTTTTAGGAGTTTAGTAATCACTTCTGGGACATAAGTTGAAAACGCAAAAAAAGAAATCATCCGAAAAATAAAACTGATTTGTTTAATCGAATGGAAACAGCCCAAACGAACCGTGATAAGATTTGCATTTTGTGTCACTGCGCATCCTTCGTCTTACCCCGATCCATTGCAGGTCTATTGTATTGTCACTTTGATTTATGTGGCGCCACTCGTGACTCGGTTCGGTGTCAAGCCGCTGAAAAATATATGCAGCTGCTCATATAATGTGCGATGATATCTGCGCTTTAACTTTGATCGGCATAAATAAGACGACACCCTTGCAATCCGTCCGAGGCGCCATTAGGGAGACGCTCGGCATGCAAGGAATGATAATAGAAGGAGAATTTGCATTTTATAGCAGACTGCTACCTGTGTAGCATTCAAGGGGGGAGGAGAGATGATGAGTGGCTGAATAGAGGTTAAAAGTGCAGGGGATTAATTTCTGAAGGCGAAAAAGATGCACTCGTCTTCTTTACAACGGGAAGAAAATACTTCAACAGTATTCTGTTGATTTTGCAGTTGATCGAAACAACCCGTATTAAGTAATTTAAGATCATCAAACCAATTTTGATATCACACGGAAACAACCAAACAAAATCGAGTTTCGAAATGTTGATACTATTTATTGAGGCACAGAAAAATCAGTGAAAAAAATAATTGAATTCCCTTGTTAAATCACAATGTAACTGCGAAGCTGAGTTCAATTTCACAGGCCACGCCCAAATTTGATTGAAACCACTTGTGTTAAATAAAAAAAATCACTCAAATGGAATTCGGTAGACAAAGTTAAGTAGGCTACAAAATCTCAAGAACGCAATTGACAATCGACCAACTAAGAGTGCAATGACTGCGCATTCAGGAGGTTACAAAAGAACATTGAAAAATATCCAAGGAACTATAGGCCTGGCTGACCTTGGTTAATGTCAGTGTTCATAACTCCACTATAACATACACAGACAGACTGAGGAGATCTTTTCTTCCTCATGCCACGAGGCTCTTTAACTCCACCCGGCGGAGTAAAGGCCCACATTAAACCACACTCCCCACTTTGCATATTACCATATTTTTATTGCAGTGTGTATTCTGTGTAGCACTATCTAGATACTCTATATAACACGCTACATTGGGTATGAACACGTCACATTGGGTATTTGTGAATTGTATTATCTTTGCTTTATTATTGTTTTGTTCTCCAACGCAGGGATACTGCTGGAAGTGTGAATTTCCCTCCGGGGATGAATAAAGTATCTATCTATCTATCTATCTATCTATCTATCTATCTATCTATCTAGGTATGATGTGATTTATTTGTGTTTTCAATGATTTATATGGCATACATTTGTAAGTATTTATATATTTTTACATTTTTTACACATTACGGAGGATTGGTCCATTTTGTGTTTCGACATTTTGTGTCTCTATCTATCTATCTATCTATCTATCTATCTATCTATCTATCTATCTATCTATCTATCGGATATTATTATTAAATATTGGCCTAAAATGGAATCCAGGGCAGACAGCACAGAAAGTTTTCTCACATTTGCCAAAAAGCATCTTGATTATCCTCAAGACTTTTGGAGTCAAAAACTTTTTGGAAAGTGCGCAGCCTTTTACGTCTGATGATAAAACAACACAGGGTTTGACAAAAAGAGCATGTTGCTAACAGTGAAGCACAGTGATGACAGTGTGGTGGTCTGGGGCTGCTTTGCTCCTCAGGACTAGGGCAACTTGTTGTGGTTGATTAAATAATGAATTCTGGTGTTTACCAGATGGTCCTGACTGAGAACATTCAGCCAAGTTTATGCCCTCAAACCCAAGTGGTACTGGATCATGCGGCAGGACAAAGATCTAAAACACAGCAGCAAGTCCAACCCTGAATGGCCCAAAAAAGCTCCAAATAAAGGTTTTGGAGTGGCCAGTTTAAAGTCGCCATTTAAATCCATTTAGATGCTGTGGTGTGACATTAAACAGGCAGTTAATGCTAGAAAACCATCTATTAAAGCATATTTGAAACCAAAGGAGGGTGGGCCAAAATAGCAATGTGAAAGATTCATTACCAATTATCATAGACGTTTGATTTCTGTATTCGCTGCCAAAGGTGGCCCAGGTTCATGGGGCAATTACTTTTTTACATATAGCCAGATAGGTTTAGATTTTTTGTTCTTTAACAAATTTAATTAACATCCCCAAAACTGCATTTTGCATTTCCTTGTTGACCATGTTGGCCTGATATATATTCCAATCCTCATCATGGTTTGTGGACCCCTTAATCGATATGGTCGTCGTATCACCCCGTTCCTTGGGGCAGTACAGCCTTGCTCTGCGGATCCTTCTCCAGGCCAATTTTTGGATAGGGTTTTTCTCCCACAACTAAAACTGATAGAACTGTATTCCATGGTTAGCAGTAGAAGCCTCTTGATCTGACTCATATACTAGATCCTAATTCACTGGGTCAAAACGATTTTGCACCAAAAGTTTGAGTATCATATTGTACAAAATGCATTGAAATCACTTGTAACTTTCAGATTTTAGTTGAATAACACATTTTGTGCAAATGCCGTTATGTCCTTTACTTCTATGACATATTTAAAGGCTCTTTAAATAATGGACTTTGCATTTTCGTATATGTTTGTATCCATATACAATTATCTTTATATTTAAACAAATAAAAATTAGATGGATGAAAATGAAATGGTTCCTTAAACCAAAAAAATTGAATTATTTAAAATATGTTAACATATCTAAATCAATAAACAATCCAACAAATTGTTATAAGCTACAACTAATGAGCTGATTTATTTTTGCCATCCCCACCTCAGAAAAGATCCATATCGTATCCTCGGGGTGTACGATATACCTAGAGCGGAGTCATCATTTTAACCACATTTTTAGTTCTGACCTTGTTACCCTGATATTTATTGCAATACCAAACTTTTATTTTCCCGGCCTGCAATACAATTGTAAACTTGTTTAATTCCCAGTATACAGCGACACACTTTGATCCTTACCATGACAAAGTGTAATTGCTTTTCACTCTGTGATCTCGCCTTCAATCTCCAGGCAGAAAAATTCCTTCCTTTCGGAAATGATGTGTTTGGACGAAGAAAAATAATGGCGTTGCCGTGGCACACGAAAAGAAACGACTTTTGCTCTTTGATTAAATTTGAATCCCTTTGATAAAGCACAAAGGTGTTTGGGTTTTTTTTTTTCGTAGGGGAAACATGTCGGGTGAAAGCCGTCATGCAATAACAGCATTAGGTTTATTTATTTTTTTTTTTCATATTTTTTTTTTTTAAGAATTCTCAACTTCATTATATAAAATAGAAATAGTCTTTTTTGTCTGTTTATTATTAAAAACTATTGAGACTCCCCTACTTACGAACATTCGAGTTATGAACGGTACACACGAAAAAAAATTTCGGCCATTCACTACCAGTTTTTTGGAGTAAGAGGGATCACCTGGTGTTGTGCCTTAATCCAACTCCCCTAATTGTGTACAACTAGTAGTGATCATGAAAAGTATAAAGTTTACTTTTAGTGGGTTTATTCTGGTGCTGGTGACAATTGCATGTCTTGATAAACTCATTCTATATGAAATGAAATGAAATGATCTGCATTTATATAGCGCTTTTCAAGTCAATGACTTCCCAAAGCGCTTTACATTGTGCTTCACATTCCCCAATAGCGGCTGTGATCTGTGCAGCCATGTAAGGCGCTAACCTGCTTATTGGGGGTAATTGGGGGTTCAATGTCTTACCCAAGGACACTTCGACATGTAACACGGACAAGCCGGGATTCGAACTGGGATCCCTTAATCCTAAAACGATCGCTCTACCTCCTGAGCTACTATCGCTTTTTTGCTAAGAAGCATAGTTCACGCAAAAGGCAGATTTTGTGGGGGAGTCGGAATTAGGCACAACACCAGTGAAGACAGTAGCAGAACACACAGAAAACAATATTTTGAAGCAGGGCGGACTAGGCATTGGTAGAACGTCTCCACGAAGAAGGACGTTTTGTCAGAACACCGTTGACACACAGGACAGATGGACGGCAAACAGTGCAAGATGAGTGAAATGAATGATAATGTCAGGTACGAGAGGCAAAAACAGTCCTACCGTCACTCTGTGTCTACTTTTCTTTGGGTTGGCAGAGCATGTCGGTGGGTGGGCACTGCCCACCCTTGGCACATGTCACCCAAGGTCTTATTGGTTCATGAGGCTTCCCTTTGCCCATTACAGGTACAATCATGTATCAGTTTCTACGACACAAAATGGTCAACGATCAAGCACTGGTTGCTTGTCTCCAGCACTTTTACAAGGCTGCCGCCTTGGTTGAAGACTCTTTTATAATGTTGACGGCTTTGTTAGTGTGTATGGCAAGCCAATATTGTCCTTTAGACTGGGCAGAGAGCAGTCAATGATCCTTTGGGCTGTGAATTACTCTGCTTTCCCAATTTGCAACTGTGCTCCCAGTAAAAATAATCTTGATTTAAATTATCCTTAAATTAGAACAAAATGACATTTTCTGGCCCTACCGCTTGTCCTCAGTAGGGCCGCAGGGGTAATGGAGCCCAAACCAGCTATCTTTGGACAGGGGGCAGGGGACACTCTGAACTGGTTGCCAGCCAGACGCAGGGCACAGAGAGGGACAACTCAATCACTCATTCAAACCTAGGGATAATTTGGACCGGCCAATTAACCTGACATGCAAATTTTTGGGATGTGGAAGAAAAGTACCCGGAGGAAAACCAGGCAAGCACGGGGAGAATATGCAAACTTCACACGAAGGTTCAATCTTATGACCTTATAACTGTGCTGCACACACGCTAACCACTGCTCTGCCGTGCTGCCCAGTGGTATAATATGTACACATATATATATATATATATATTTTTTTTTTTTTTTTGCAGTGAATCTGTAGAATAAGAATGCAACTTAACGTCTTGTGCCGTGCCATCTCTGTTCACATTCCCAATATTCGCTGCAAATGAAGTGTCGAGATTGAAAATGTTTGACGACATGTTTTTTTGGCATGCTAATATTTTCGTGTTGAAGCTTCAGTCATTAAACGTTAGCTGACGCCAAGTGGAGTGTGCCGAGCGCTTCCCAAGGCTTGTTAAGACAAACAGCTTGAGGCTCTCCATGCTCGTCTTTCTTTTCAAACTGCCTGATTGGATTCCGTCTCCCTGTTTGAACAGTTTTCCCGTCGCTCGCCAATTGGAAATAAATAAACGAGGATCTGTGATTGTTGGATCGGAGGAACGGCGCTCTCAATGAATGCAAATTGTAATAAAAGTCAGTGATACGATCTCATTAAACAAGACCAAACGTGACAAATTTTAAATTTGAACTCTTAGCTTCTAAAATGTCAGAATCTGAATCACCTTTATTGTCATTGTATTGCTACAATAAAAGTACAGTTGCATTCCAGTTGGTAAAATATACAAAAAAAGACGAAGAACTGGAAAAATCCAAAGTATTCACATCTATCTTTAACAAAGTCATCATGTCAACTCAAATACCTTCCATTTTCACAATGTTAAGGGAATGAAGTCAAAGTGTAAATAAAGTTCAATATAAGATTATTTAACAGAACAGAAATAAAATAAAATATATCTTCTGAAACAATTGTTATAAACCAAAGTCAAGTACTGTGGAACCTCGGTTCTCGACCATAAAAAACCGATTTGTTCGATCACCGACATCATTTTTCCCATTAAAAATAATGTAAATCGTTTTAATCCGTTCCAACACCCTGAATGTTTACCTTGAATGTTTAACGTAAACATAAAGCTAACCCAGGTTAATCGTACGTTCGCGTTATCGTAATCTTCCGTACAAAAGATTACGCTGACACGAACGTGTAAAAATAAAAATAAAAAAAGATAAAGAAAAGAACTATGAATAGGATTTCTTACCTTTGTGGTGGTCAGCAGAAGGCGCAAGTAGACGGTGGGGTATTCCCTAGCAAAATCAGACACTTGCACACGTTCTTCATATTTTTCTATTATTTCTTTCTTATATGCAATAGTTGTACGCACTTCTTTTTTTTTTCACCTGTAGCAACTTTGCTGCTTGCACTGACTTTTTTCGGAGGCATAATTAGTGGCTAAAAAAATTCGTACACCTATATTAAAAGCGAAAGCAAAACGAGTTGGTCACGAAAAGAGCGATCTACACCCGTACGCCGCTCAGCAATGCATCCTAGCGTACGCACTCACGCATTACCGGCGTTCGAACTCCGATTTTTTGACCGAACAGCGAAGCAAGAATTTCTCGAAATTTATGGTCGGACTTCGATTTGTTCGAACTGAGAGGCATTCAAAAACCGAGGTTCCACTGTATATCTAAATCAAAAACTGTACACAGTCGGGTTATTGCACTTAAAAATTGGGGTATTGCACTTAAAACTGATGCATTACTCTCTAACGACTGCAGTTGAATGTGTTCGTAGCTTTGGGGAAGAAACAATCCCTAAGTCTGTTGGTTCGGTCTTTGTGTTATCTGAAGTTTCGGCAGTTCAAAAAACATTTGCTGGCGTGAGATGAGTCTTTCAGGATGTGTTTATCTCTGCTGAGGTACTGAGAGCTGACAATGTCCTCCAGGCTGGGCAGGGGGCAGCCGGTGATGTGTTGGGAGACTAGTCTCACTAAGCACTTCACAATAACAGGCGTAAGTGCCACAGGCTTGTAATCGTTGAGGCTGTCCACTGCTAGTTTTTTTGGGTAACTGGGATGATTGAGGATGTTTTAAGGCATTGTGCCAGGGACTGGCTGAAGATTCTCGTGAATACTCAAGTCTGTTGGTCAGTGCACGCTCTGAGCACCTTACTGGGCACTCCATCGGTCTTCAGCAACCGCCTCTAGTCATGCTCCTGACGTGTCAGGAGTTGGAGGGTGGTAGATTCAACTGCAGGCAGCCTGCCTGCCTTAAAACAGGAAAAGAAGAGGTTTAGTTCCTCTGCCAACAAGGCTTCATTTCTGGTAGCCACCGGGTCTCTGCTGCTGTAATTTGTTATGCGGTTTATTCCCTGCCACATGTTCCTGGAGTCATTTTCAGGACACAAATCCTCAAGTGTGTATTATATGGCGACATGTGCCTGATTAATTGATTTGATTTATATTATTTGTATTTTATTGTTAATTAAAGAACGTGAATTTACGTTATTTATTTTAACCTACTGTTAAATGTATGCTTGTTGATTGGATGGACTTAGATAATTTGATGATGATCTGATTGGTTGTTTTAAAAAATCAATAAATAAAGTTACTCAGTACTTGTGTCATTTTTTTTCACCAAGTACGTGTTTGCTTTTACTCAAGTAAGTATTTGGATGACTACTTTTACTTCTATTGGAGTAATATTATTCTGAAGTAACAGTACTTTTACTTGAGTACAATTTTTGGCTACTCTACCCACTTCTGAATGTCGCTGGGTTTCATATTTCACAAGTGTACGATGCTTGTCATCTTTGACTATTTTTCACACGGTTTTCCTTTTTTAGCCATTCATGTCACTATGTTCCTTAATTCACGGTCCGGATGCATCACAAGAATTGTTTTTGCAATATTTTACGAGCTTTTCTAGTAGCTTCTTTCTCTAGCCACAAAAATTAACAGTTTACACCAGCTCAGGTCAACTCCACACTGCATAAAGATAATTGATTTCCCTTTTTTTTCTATTTAGGAGATATTTTGACCGGATTTGTGAAACAAGCAAATCTATCATATTTTGCAGCAGGTGTATTATTGCTATTATGCTATTTTTGTGTAATTGTAGTTTTAAAAAAAATTCTTGAAATGATCAAAATTAAAATATGTTTTCAGGGTGCAGTAATTGTCTCTTTTGAGCTGCTCCGGGTCTATCCAGCTCACTTGGTCCTTTGATGTTGCTGGCAGCTATTATCATCAGGTGTCATGACCTGTCAATGGCTGAAATTCATCCTTTCTCACGGAAGAACATATGGAAATAAGTTTCGGAATTTTCCACAGTGGTAACCTTCGTGTCACATTCAGAACAGGAGGTAGACCCAATCGCGTGACGTTTCTCACACCAGCCTTTTATTTTACGGGAAATGGGGAGTCATGCACGTTCGGCAGCAGTCTGGTGTGGAATGACAGGAAGCCATAGACCGACAAGATCGATACCGATTGCCCGAGCAGATATCGGACAGATGGGGTCGATGCCGGACAGGACGGTACAGACAGGATTGATATCGAAACAGGATATCAAAATTAAAAAGGACAAACTAGACGGGAACGAAAACTGGAGAGAATAATAAACAGGACAAAAATAGACGGGAACGATACCCGACAGGAAACGCAGGCAGGAAACAAGACAGAGTCAGAATCCACGTCTTGAGGGGCAGAGGTTTTTTGATGGACTGACCAAGGGTGAGTGAGAGCAATGAGCTTAAATAGAAGTAAAGCCAATCCGTCAACGAGCTGCAGCTGGCGCCACACGGGCGGGGCCATTTGGGCGCCATGGCAACTATGACACTTAGGCCTTCCGTAGTGCAATTTCTTTAAGAGCACATGCTTGTCGATTTTTTTTTCCGACACAGTCACTTTAAGCACTAGGCTCTTTCAGAGGCTAAACATCTGCAATGACATGCTTTGAAATTTGGTCCCTGCCCTTCGGACTTGATAGTGTTCATTTCCCGCGCAATGAACGCATTTGAGTGGAGAGACAGCAATATGCTAACGAAGGCTTTATTTTTCAAATTGGATGCAGACGAAGGGGGAGCACAACAAGCCATCTGAATAAATGGATGATCAGGGAAACGTTTTCATAGCAGGTGATATTGTGCAGGTGCATCGCCTGATAATGTTTTGCGGTCGGTCCGTCAAACTTTTCAAATTGCGGCTTCGGCTCTTAATGAGATACTCTTTGTTCCCTCCTTTTTTTGCCCATACATTTAGAACCTTACATAAAATATACTTAGAATAAAAAATGTATCTTATGTAGCAAGTGGTAGATCATTTTGTTTTTCCATTCAAGGAATAATTGTTTTTTTTTTTAATAAGAACAATAAGCAACCAGTTCGATACTTTTGCTTATTTAAGGATGATTTTCCTTATTTTATTTGAAAAAAAATGATGAATTATATGAACAATTAGAATACTTGTCTCATCCAGTATTTGCAGAATTTCTCAATCTTGGTACCTTTATCAATGTTATACTGTATATGTATATTTATATACATACTCTTTAATCATTATCTCGTGTGTTCGAACGCCCAATTGTTCGGGAACAGAAACATTTTTTCTCCATATGAAGTAATGGTTTTTATTTTTTCTCAAATTTTAAGCTGTTTAAATACCCCCAAATAAAAAAATGTGTACCTAAACAACAATCAATGTTTAAATGTCTCATCTCATCTCATCAGCTGCACCGCTTATCCTCTGTAGGGTCGCGGGGGTGCTGGAGCCCATCCCAGCAATCATCGGGCAGTGGGCAGGGGACAACCTGAACAGGTTGCCAGCCAATCGCAGGGCATACGGGGACAGACAACTCACTCGCTCATTCACACCTAGGGACAATTTGGACCGACCAATTCACCTGAAATGCACGTTTTTTGGAATGTGGGAGGAAACCGGAGTGCCCGGAGGAAACCCACGAAAGCACGGGGAGAACATACAAACTCCGTACAGAAAGTCTGGAGCTGGATTTGAACCCACGCAGGAGGTTCCCAAGACATGAACTGCGCCGCACATGCGCTAACCACTGCGCCGCCGTGCTGCCCGATCCTCATCTTATATTGAATAAATATACATTTCTCCGCCTAAGAATCTTTTAAAAACGCACATTTATATTAGAGTTTATGTAATTTTTCTTATGATTCAATAGCTAAGACAAGAAAGTTTGATCACATTCCCCTGATTTTAGCTAACCTGTTAGCTTAAGATGTGATTTTAAGGTTCTGTTGGTATTATACAAAATCATGCATGTTTAAATGTGTAGAGAATAAATCAGGTTCACTTGCCTGAGGCAATAAAACACAATAAATCAAATCAAATTCTGAACACGTGTTATCAGACTGTTTTTTTGCAAAATAATGCAACTTGAGTGAGCTAAATTACCCAAGATGGCTGCTCTTCTCACTCGACCACGCTTTTAGCTGTATTCAGGTGTGTGGGTTCAGATTTTTTTGTTCGAACACTAAAGCAAAAATCACTCGAATTTGAGGTCTAATACCATCCATCCGCACTACTTGTCCTTAGTAGGGTCGCAGGGGTGCTAGAGCCCATCTGAGCTGTCCTTTACATCCTGAACTTGTTGCTAGCCAATCATAGAGCACACTGAGGCAGACAAACATTCCTACGCTCACTCATACCCCGTGACCTTTCCGAGTCACCAATTAACCTGCCATGCATGTTTTTTGAATGTATGAGACAGCCTGAGTGTCCGGAGGAAACCCACACTGGCACGGGGGGAGAACATGAAAACTCCGCCCAAGAAGTAGCTCGATTTAAACCCATGACCTCAAAACTTTGCAGAAGACGCGCTAACCGTTCAGCTGCCATGCCACCCGATTTCTTCAAGTACAATGACAAACACCTATGATTCCTGAAAGAATGAAGCCATACGGTTTTATGTAACACTAAATATTCAAGGACTGGCCTAGACCCTTTACACATTCCTCAAATAAATTGGAGGTGCTTTGCAAGGATGGTTGACTGAGTTCATACGAGTGCTTAGAATCCACGAAAATGCTTGATTTTATTGTTCCCTTTTCAAGGATTGGAAAGTGCTTGAATTTTGAAGTAATTGAAGAAATTGGAAAATTGGCTTTTAAATTCTTTAAAAACTGGTTGAATTTGGCCTTTTAAAAGGTTTGCGAACCTTAAATACAGTATTTTAAGTACCGAGATGTCACTGTTGCTGCACAATGATGAACAGTTATAATGCCTAGGATGAAGGCGTATGGTTTTTACGGTAACACTAATGAATAATGAACTTTCGTCCAGAATCTTCGCACACTCCTTGAATAAATTGGTGACACTTTGCATGATCCTTCGCTCTCTACTCTCTTGCGAGCTTAACTCAGCAGGACTTGCGGTCTTGCTCCCATTCATAAATGAATAAAGACAAAAGCGATATGTACTCCAGCAAAGGTTGTTTTCCCTTATAATAACCACAATATATCTCCTGGAAAAAGCCAAGGTTAAGTCAGGTGGCTACCTCAATTATTCCACTCCTGCATTACGAGGAGCACGTCTGTTCTGGTCCAATTTTCTCACATTTAATGGCTGCTGATGAGGGTTAGCGAGGACCGCGGGAGGGTTTTGGTCTCTTGGTCTGTTTGACCCTTCCGTGTTTCCTCCGGAGCGCCGGGATATCTCCATAGGTTGATAAAGCGCTTACTAATGGCCCTGAAGTGGCTGGCCGGGAATGAGAAATAGCGCTCATCAGTTAGGGTAATGGTGTCCCTGGGCCCCAGGCTCGTTTAAGGGAAATGCTGTCGAAACCGTACGTACGTTTTTTAGTGTTAATTACAAAAGGTGAAGATCTTGTCGTTCTACCGGAGCAATTGCGCAATCTACTATAAATTGCATTATAAATGCAGTACTGGGTTTGTATGGGAGCTTAAAATCCTTGAAAATGCCTGAATTTTAATGATGTATTTTTCAGGATTGAAAATTGCTTGATTTTTAGGTTCTTGAAAATGCTCAAAATTCTTGACATGTCTCCCAAAACATCTCATTAAAAATGATGTCAACACTGCTCCCTTATGGCGACGCTTTGCCATTTCATTTATTCTTCCGTCGTGATTTACTGCAACTGGCATTAGTTTGTATGGCATTTTCCAATAAAGCGTCCTTGCACCCTACCGGTTGCGCCAAATAGGAAAGGTGCATGCTACACCTAAACAGGGCACTAGGAAATGTGTATCAATGTGTATTGGGATTACATATTAATTATGGGTATTTATTACGGGCCATTCAAAAAAATTGTTAATTCCCAGTAATAAAATGTGATAGAAAGAACTTCCTGCAACTGAAAATATAAGATACATACTATTTTCACTTTACCCAAGACCGTTATGGGAAGATATTTGCAATATCTTGCAAGGTCCAAAAGTTATATATCTTGATAAATGCACAAGAGAATAAAAATTGCAAATGTAGATCGCAAATATATTTGTTTCTCTGCAATATACATGATTGACACTGGATATGTTCTTTTAATGGGACTGGAGAAGTCAGGGGTCAGCAACTAGTGTCTCAGGAGCCCCATGCAGCTCTTAAGCGCTGCCAAGTGGCTCACTGCCGCTTTTCCAAAAATAATTTTAATTTCCTTTGTATTGTCATTCTTTGTAACAATGTACACAGAACGAAATGTCGATACACCTGACCCGTTGTAGCGTGCCGATGCAGCCGCAGCCAACAAAAATGTTAAATACTTTGAAAAAAATGGCGCAAGGATATATATTTGGGTTTTAATGTACTTATATATATATATATGGAGTAGAATTAACATGACAAAGACACTTTTAACATTTTCCCTCAAAAGTGTAAAATATACATTACATTTCAACTAGGAGCTGGTACAATTTCAGGACCTACAAAAAACTCTGGTTTAACGCTCCTTTGCCATTTTTTATTTATTTTTTCATTTTTTTTATTTTGCTTTTTTGGAACATTCGCAAATACAATACCATACAAACATCTTACTACAGTGTTATGTAAACACTACATTCAAACTGTACAACAAAGGCAAAATACTAATAAAGCAAAATATTAAAAAAAATAATAATAATAAAATAAAACATGCCAGGGGTAAAACAGAGTGTTACAAAAAAATGCCAAAAGTTTTTCAAATATGATTTGTTTTTATTGGCCTTTCTCCACTCTCTCTTGGTAGAGGAGCTGTGCTAGCCCCAGCTCCATCCTTTTTAAAGGTACAGCGTCACAAGTCAACAAGAGGATTCAATGTTTTTTGGAAAAAGTCATTTGAATTTCATTGACAATGCAGACAGACTCTCTGAAATATTGCTCTGTCGAGAGAAGTTATAAAATGAGAAAAATAAGTTTGTGGAAATAACTTTACTGAGAAAGCATGCTACATTTGCGGCAGAGTACCCAGTTGGAAGTGAGAGAAAGTGCAATTGCATCACTTCTGGAGACATTAGAAGTGAATCGCATATCCAAACTACAATGCTGTAAGTTTTGTTACATGAAATAATAAAGCGGGGAAATCGTTCATGGATGCTGACTACATCAAGATTCATTCATCAAGATATGAGAACACTATTTGCAGAATTCAAGAACAAAACTAAAATAATACACACAATTAGCCCTTTAAATACCCTGGGTACGCCGGCGCTGCCATCTGACAAGTGGTCTCTAAATTACCGTAACTCCACAAGCATAGGGACAGAACGGCACGCCTCCTGAGAAATGTGCATGCTGCAAGTATCGCCTCGCAGCAATTTTTGATTGGGGATAATGGATCCCTGGAGAAGCGGTACAATTCATCTTTGAGTAGGCCGAAATGGTCCGCTTCAGCGCCTGAACTGGAAAAAATGCACTCTACCAGGCCCTTCTCTAAAAAACGGTCGACCAGGGATAATGGATTTTGGCCACAACCATGCATTTCGGTTTAGGCGGGCCAGAATAGCAGGCCGCCTGACTTGCAGCAATATGTGTTTAGGGAAAGCAGATCACAGAATATTTTTCAACCTGCGATGCTCTGAGGAGTATAGGTATATTTGCACGCTAGGCTATGCGCGGCAGTGATATTTTTTATGTTTTTTTCTTATTTTTAATTAATTATTTTGCCACTTATCTCAGTCAACAAAGGAATTCTGTTCACAAAACCATTAAAAAGAAAAATGTGTTTATATATATTTACAGCAAGCTTTGCTATTAGTAAAAACCGTAGTTCAAGAGGGCAAATTGACGGAAACAATGCCTTGTTTCCCTGAGTAATAGCAGTACATTTCTGTTGAATACAAGAAATTATTTGGATTAATTGCACTTATTCAACTTGCATTCGTTTTATTAAACTTTGCTCCTTTAATTAATCCCCTACCATTCAATACGCATTTAAATGCAATTAGTTGGTAGGTTTGTGCTTAAAACACAGGCAGCCAGAAAACAAAAGACACCATCTGTGTTTTGCAAATCAGTAAATAAGAAAAAAAGAGCAAGAACAAGATTAGAGGGCTGTTTTTAAGGAATCTGAACTCTTTGTAAGAAGCATTTACCAAATTAGATTAATAAACAGTTGCCACATGTTTTTGATAAATACTGCAAAAAGAGCATTCGAAAGTTGGAGAACAGCAGAATGAAAGCGAATGCGCGTGGGCGAGAGGTCACTTTTATATCAAAACAAATAAAATATTGAGCACGCTCTTCCTGGAATTTGGAAAACGCTGTTGGCGCTCTCTTTGATGCTTGCTGAGTCAGAGCGCTTGAGATGTTGCCAGCGTTTTATTTTTATTTTTTATTTTTTTCAAACCCAGTTTATGAATTAAAAGACTAGTCTTTGTTAATGCGCATGATTAAACTCAAAACACACACGTATATACTGTATGTGTATATACATATATGTATATGTAATATAAATATATACAAACCAGTGTTTCCCATATAATTTTGTAAAACCCCAGTGGGTAGACAGTTTAGGGGCGTCAGGGGGCATGCTCCCCCGTAAGAATTTGTATACACTTTAAATTTGAACTGTCATGTTTTGCCCATTGCTCTCACCTGCGCTCACTCGTTTAGTCCCAGCTGCTGTTCGCTTCATTATTGGTTCCCCTCCTTTTTAAACACGTCTTTCTCATTCACCCCTTGTCAGTCCGTCTGCAAACCTCAGCGCATGCAAAGCAAGCACGTTTGAGTCTGGCTCCCGTTTTTGATCCCGACCTGTTACCTGTATCGATCCTCGATCCAAGTTCCTTTCTCCTGTCCCAGCTACCTGTATCGTGATTCTGTTTCCCACTTGTCCCGCTGTCCGACTCGTCCCGATCTCCGACCATGCTTAGTTTGCGAGGGCATCCCGCACCTCCTGCCCAGCGAGCATCAGATTGGTGTCTTTTTCCTCTCCACCTGACTTCCCTGATCCCTGAATTAAGCATTGTGTGAAACGTTACGCGTTTGGGTCTACTGCCTGTTCTGGTTCTGACACAAACACATCAATCTGGTGCATTATTAAGGTAAAATCAAGAGGCTAGATCTACCATGAATGTGCGCCCTTGTAAACAATCCAATCATAAATAAAATAGTTATGAAAGACAATGACACAGCAAACAAGTCACACTCACAAAGTATAGTAAACCAGACGGGATTTTAATGCAAAAGAAATCTGCTGGTCATCTAATTGGACTACAAATAACTAAATCTGTTCCAATGCTGTACTATTTTAGGGGATCGTATTTGCTAGTAAACAGACCAAATTACATATATGAGTTATAGATTTAACTACTCTAAGGTCCGGACTATAAGCCGCTACTTTTATCCGTAACTATCAACCCTGCGGCTTATTCAGTGATGCGGCCAATTTATGTAATTTTTCTAATGGCCGCTAGCGGCGCTCGAGTGTTGCTACAATTAACTGCCCTTTCAAAGCTATATTATTATTATTAAAGCTTTGAAAACTCTCTCGGTGTACCGTCTTTCTTTGTAAATATGTGTAACCCATGTATAATATGTATTTGCAACTGTATATTTTTGTAATGTATTTATTTGTATTTATTTAAGACACTTATTCTCATATGTTTTGCACGGGTGAACGAAAAATGAGGGGCGGAACAAACCCGGGGTGCCGAGTTTAAGTGGGGACCGCTAAAGGGGAGTGACAGACAAGGAAAGAAGAGGGGGTAAAAAGTTGGTTAAAGAAAAAGGAGTTGCGTGAGTAAATGTGTTCATCTGATATATTTTTCCCACCCTTGCCTTTGGAAATATACACTTTTTTCCTTGGATTACTTTCAACGGGACCCGGACTCTGAAGGTTTGCATCAAACCTTAAGTACCGGTATAATTTTTTGTTAATTTTGCCGGCTGTGATTTTTGGACTGTGGACTTTAATGAGAGGACATTTAGTTTCAACCGCGGGACTTGAAGTCGGGTTTGGGTTAATTTTGTGTTTGTGTTACATGTTTAAGTGTGGGCGCATGCGGCTTATATACAGGTGTGGCCTGTGTATGTACAAAATCGGTTTTCCTCTTAAAATGTGGTGGGTGCGGCTTATAATCAGGTGCGCTCTATAGTCCGGAATTTACGGTAGATGTAATCCTCATGTCGGTGATTTGGTAATTTACGGTATTAAATCCCAGTACTGCTGCTTTTGTGATTTTGGCTATGTCAGAATGCCTGTTCTTTTTGGATGGTTTACAGGAGGTGATCCTAATGAGCAACTTATGAGGTACAGTTGGAGCCTATGTTTACCGAAGCGTTTTCCTACTCTGAGCAAATTTTTCAAATAGTTTACAATGGCAGTTTTAACATTCTGTTGAAAATGCCTGTGGTTCGACGAGGAGCTGGGCAGGTTTTCCGCTTGAAACGCTGGGCACCAACTTTTCCTGGTCACAGAGAGTTAAAAATGTTTTATTTGGGGATAATGTAATGCTTGTCAATATCAAATTTTCCCCAGCCATCTAATCACAGTGCAGGTGGAGCGGGACAAACACTGGAACAACCAGTAGGAGTGCCAGCTTTAGCACGGGTGCGAGGGTTTGACTGGCCAAGAATCCTTCAAACTCAAAGAGTTTGGTAGCACAAAGACACACCATGGTGTTTGCGATCATTTAGAAAATGAGAAATCTAAGTTATTTTGATTAAATTAGCTCTTTGCAGAGCAAAATCAACAGTTTAAGTACATTTAAAAAACAAGGTGTAAGGATTTTCTTCATAGGCCATCTCCATACGTTTGATAGCGGCGAGACGAAAGCGATAAAAGAGACACCACAAAACTCAGCTTATTAAACAGGGGACAGCGTTTATTATTTTCATTCCTCGTATACAGAAACGGAGAAAATATTTTCCTCCCGTGGAACATTTAATGGACAGTGCCGTATAAAGTGGAAACGGGGGAAAAGTTGTATTTTTGTGGGTTTGTGTGTCTTAAAAATGGAGAGTTACATATACCCACGGGCAAAATGAGTTTTTCATCGTTTTTGATGGCTAACAAAACGCAGTGTTAAATCATTCCCGTATGTACAAAGTTTTTGGGAGGCTACAAAACTTAGCTAAGTACCGACAGATACACTTTTCTTGTGATCCATTTTCTAAAAAAATGACATTTTGGATGCAATATTATGCAAATCTGCACGACTTACCTGTGTTTCTGGACTTCAGGTAATTCCAGCGGTGTTACTGTTGTGTGTTACCATGACAACCAGGCGCTGACCAAGGTTGTGGGCTACTCCTGCTCCGGAAGGCTTTGAATACTTGAATCATTGTTTCCTTAATATGTGGTATTAACACTTCTACTTTAAACACCAAATGTTATGAATGCTCGTTATGAAATTACCATATTTTTCGCAAGTCTCTGCCAGAAATGAAAAAAGTGTTTCTTAAAGAAACATGAAATATATATATATATATATATATATATATATATATATATATATATATATATATATATACAGGTATATAAATGTATATATGTACGTTTCATGATTTCTGATGTGACTCCCCTGTGCCCGCTCTTTTGGCGCCAACTGCCTCGGATTCTGATTGGCTCCCTGTCCCTATTTAAAGCCACTCATTTCTGTCACATGTGGTCAGTCCACCTGCGAACCTCAGTGTACTCTAGGCAAGCTTTTTTGACCCTGACTCCCACCTGTTTTTGTTCCCGTCTGTTTCCCGGCTTCGACACGTATTTCTGATCCTGACCACGTCTACTCTCCTCTCCTGGCTTTGGACTTGTTTCCGATCCCAACCACGTTTTTGCTCTCCTGTCCCAGCTACTGACCCGTTTTCTTCCGTTACCGCCATCGCTCGCCACGGAATTCCCACTTCCACGTTCAGAGCGACCTGCTGGGCGCGGGATCACAGGATCGTGGGTGCAACACTTTCCTTTCTTCCAATAAAACTGAGAGAAACGTTACACAAGTGGGTTCTGTCTCCGTTCTGGTCTTGACAGAAAGTCAGAAATGGGATTATGTGACCCATCTCCTGACGTTTTCATATAACAAGGTAAGATACGATGGGTTTTTTGAGGCATTTTCCCGCTTTACATTAAGATTAAATTACTTTGTGTGCTCAAACACTAATACATTTCATACACTGCGGTGTTTAATATAATTTGAAATGCTGGTTTAATATTGATTCGTGTCACTGCATCATCAAAAATGCCAATATCCTATTGGCTGAACTCATACAATAGAGTGAACTGGGCATTTGAGGCAGTGATTTTGTATTATTAAACATGTCATGACTTTACCTGACTTTTCAAATCAGTTTATTTCGGGTGAACGGGAGTAGTTGCCCTTTGGGCTGAACAACTGTTACGGTAAAAGCAAGGATCAGCGCTTGTGGAATAATCAAAAACTAAATTTCTATGTTTTTAGCCTATCATGGTAAAGAATGGTCAACTGCAGCCCATACATCATGTTACATAGCTTAGAACATAAACAAACTAGAAGGATTCTAATCGCAAAGATCGATGTTTGCAGTTCATGGAATCCCTACATCAAGAATTACAATGCCAACACACTTTAATGATTTATTTTGTGAGTTTGTAATTTTCATTTCTTGGGACGTGATTCTGAGTGATGACATTACATTAGTAACCAGCGGTTGTTGCAGTAAGGTGGGGCAGAGTTGCCCAGGAGGGAACTGCACAAAAGGGGACCAAAGAAATCTAGGCTAACTAATAGAAGCTCAGCTTGAAATAGTCTGACCAGTACATTTTGGTTTGATTGGTTGTATGTATAGTAGACTTCAATATATATATATATATATATATATATATATATATATATATATATATATATATATATATATTATAACATCCATGCATCCATCCATCATCTTTTGGCTATCCAGGGTCAGGTCGTGGGGGCAGCAGCCTCAACAGGGAAGCCCAGACCTCATCAGATGCCGGGGCCACTTCAACTGGCTCGTCTCGATTTGGAGGAGCAGTGACTCTACACAGAGTCCCTACCGGATGACTGAGCTTCTCACCTTATCTCTAAGAAAGAGCCCATTCTCCCTGCGGAGTATCCAGGATTGATATATATATACACACAAATATATACACTTCATTATTATTAACAACCCTCAAACGTGAATTTGAGACCGGATACTTAGAACTGTTCCAAAGTGGGCGTACTGCATGTAATAAAATTCGTGTTCAAAGAAGCCGCATGGCTTTTTTCTCCCTGTCTCCTTGGCGCTCTTTTCTTTTCCCTGCTCGTGCCCCTTTTGCCCAGCCCCAGCCTTTTTTCTTTGTGCATGCAAGAGTAAGGCCTCCTGTTTGACCCACGTGATGTTTTCTAAACAAAAATGTATTCCAACATAACGAAAGTCTTCATTGCCTTGTCAACATGTGTGAACCAGTTCTCGCCTGCACTTGAGAAAATACACATCAGATGTTTACAAATTCCAAATTCAGTTCTTGTTTTTTTTTTCTTTTGGTTTTATTTCATTGATCCTTCATAGGAAACAAACTGCTCTCTATTTGACAAGGGAACGGAAGAATAAGAATTGGACCAACGTATACTATATCACCCACGTCAAAAACGTCCTCGATACTATATTTGGAATTCTTTGCGTCACTTTTAAAGAATCTCAAAAACAGCAATAAATATAGATATTGTCAGAACCAGAACAGGAGAAGGACCCAGATGCGTAACGTTTTCACACAATCTTTATTTTACGAGAATGGGGCAGCCATGCGCGTGAACACAAACGCCAGTGATTCTGCGATCGCTGGGCGGAAGAAGTAAGACAGAAGTCCGGCGTGGAAAACAGGAAGCTAGAGGCCGACAAAATCGATACCAGATACATGAGCAGACACAGGACGGAGGGGGTCGATACGGGACAGGACAGGACAGCCAGGATTAATACCAGACACACGAGCAGATACCGGACGGACACGATCAAAACCGGACAGGGCGGGACAGACAGTATCGATACCAGATACTGGAGACTGGAGTCAGATATCAGACAGGACGAGACAGACGGGATCGATACTGGAGCCTGGAGACAGATATCAAACAGAACAAGACAGACAGGATCGAAACAAGACACTGGGGACTGGAGTCAGATATAAAAAAGGACGAGATGGACGTGATCGATACCGGACAGGATACACAAGCAGGATACCGGACATGAAATGAAATGAAATTATCTGCATTTATATAGCGCTTTTCAAGTCAATGACTTCCCAAAGCGCTGTACAATGTGCTGCACATTTCCCAATAGCGGCCATGTATTGCAGCCATGTAAGACGCTAACCTGCTTATTGGGGGTATTAGGGGTATTAGGGGTTCAGTGTCTTACCCAAGGACACTTCGACATGTAACACGGACGACCCGGGATTCGAACTAGGATCCCTTGATCCCAAGACGAGCGCTCTACCTCCTGAGCTACTACCGCCCCTAGACAGAGTCAAAATAAGGTTCGTTGACGGTCTGACAAAGGGTGAGTGAGAGCATTGAGCTTAAATAGGAGGGAAGCCAATCAGGCAACAAGCCGCAGCTGGGGCCAAACCGGCGGGGCCAAGTGAGGGCAATGGGCAACCGTTACAGATATTCATCAATGCTCTGATGGCCATTTGAAAAGAATTCTTAACAGCAGTATATTTACTCCATGGATGAGTATGTTGCAAAGTACAGTTATTGAAATGAATATGTAGCCTACATGTAATATTTTAATGCAATCACAGAAATTCTACAACATATCAAGAAAGCCAATGGAAATGCTATAAAATCTGTGGAGAATAAATTGCCACAGTAACTGAGCCAGGCTAAATTTAACATGCTCGCATGCAACCGACTTTAGTCTAAATTCAGCCAAGATAAGGAACATATCACAGCCGAATTACTTATCTTGGTTTCGTTCAATGGCCCCAAAGTTTGTATGCGTGTATTTGTGTGTGGTGCCTCCTGCAGATCACTAAAACTCAGAGCTCAACATTTTTTGTTTTGTACTTTGTACCCGAATACAGTGTGTTTTCCACACCCTTCTCACTTTTAGTCAATTTTCATGCCTGGTGTTTATTTACTACAGGTTACAAGGCTTGTTGTGAAGCTAAGAGAAGAAGCAAAATCATCATGAGCATGTAAACGAAGCTTGCAATTATTAAAAGGCAGCATTACTCTCATCTCATTAGCTGCACCGGTTATCCTCAGTAGGGTCGCGGGGGTGCTGGAGCCATTCCCAGCAATCATCGGGCAGTGGGCAGGGGACACACCGAACTGGTTGCCAGCCAATCGCAGGGCACACAGGGACAGACAACTCGCTCATTCACACCTAGGGACAATTTGGACCGGACAATCCACCTGAAATGCATGTCTTTGGAGTGTGGGAGGAAACCAGAGAGGAAACCCACGCAAGCACAGGGAGAACAAACTCCGCACAGGAAGTCCGGTAGCTGGATTTGAACCCACAAGACCTTAGAACTGTGTCGCACACGCGCTAACCACTGCGCCGCCGTGGGCAGCATTACTATTTTTGCCAAATTGCATGACCTATTGCCGTTTAGTACAAGTATTGACAGTAAGTAGACAAATAAAATAAGAATTTATTTTAAGGGCATGAAAATCCTTGCAAGTTGAACTATTATCAATTTCATTTTTAATCTGCAGGCACTGTTTCTTACCCCTGCTGCATACACCTGCAACTCCACCTGTACAGCACAATTCACTATGAATTTCTATTTATTTATGTCATTTACTCATGTATATTACACATGAGTAATACTTGGTATGTACTATTTTGTTATTTGATTGTTTTTATTTGTGTCAAAGTTGCCATGGTGCCCAATTGGCCCCGCCCATGTGGCGCCAGCTGCGGCTCATAAACAGAATGGCTTTCCGTCGTTTTAAGCTCAGTGCGCTCTCTTACTTTGTCAGTCCGTCAACGAACCCCTGTTCCGCACGACTAGGGTTCCGACTCGGTCCTGTTTTCCTTTTGGTATTTCCAGTCCGGTATTCTTCCCGTTTATTTTTTTGCCAGCTTAATATTGGTTTCCAGTTTCGTTCCCGTCTATTTTTGTCCTGTTAATTATTCTCTCCAGTTTGCGTTCCCGTCTTGTTTGTCCTGTTTATTTTCGATATCCTGTTCCATTATCTATCCTGTCTGTCTGTCCCGTCTTGTCTGGTATCAACCCCATCCGTCCGATATAAACTTGGGCAATTGGAATCGATCTTGTCGGTTTCTGGCTCCCTGTCTTTCCACGCCAGACCGCTGTCTAACGTGCATGACTCCCCATTTCCTGTAAAATAAAAGGCTTGTGTGAGAACGTCACGCTTTTGGGTCCTGATCCAGTTCGTGTTCTTCACAATTTGGGGCACTGGGGTTTTGCTTCACATTAATTAATTAACATGGGTTTTGTTACCCTTCTATACAGCAATTGCAATTTGCAAGTCCCACCTCAGAACATATTAATATCATATTCCAAGGTGTACAACATTTTAAGTTGCTAAAGAAGATAAATCACCCACAACTACCAAGCATGAGCACATTTTCTATCTTATGTCTTTTCTCTTTTTAATCCGTTTCTCCCTGAAAACATTTCAACCTAACTTGAAATTCCAGTCCATGGCAGAAAGAAATGCCAAATCCCTTCACGTACTCGGTAGCGACAGCAAATTTCCCACGGTAGATCGACGCTCATTATAAACATCTGGAGTCTTGTCACACAACAAACTTCAATATAAAGGCTTCTTCTACTATTTGCATTATTTATCCGTGCTCCTCAGAGGTCCTGATTGTTTTTTAGGTCCTGAGGCCAAAGCTGAGATGTTTTGGTCATTTGATTCAGAGCACAGGAAGAAGAAAGTATCGCAACCCTTAACCCACCGGAACGATTATTTCTATCAAAGCAATTAAATACTTGATATCAAGTTCATTGGGGCTGGATCTTCCTTTTTGACAGGTTAACTTTTTAGATTTGATTAACGCCATTGCGTTTAAGTTGAGCGCTGAAATTTATAACCACAAATGTTTTCAGGACATCTGAAAAGGGCATGGTTGCAAAATATATTCTCACTTCTACAGGATTATAAGTATATGAATACAAAATTCAAACTAAATAACACAGCTAACAAATACTGAGAATCTTCTGTTGTTTACTACGCTAGCTTATGGCAAATTATTAAGTACGCATTTTCTATGAAAACTGTGAAAATAGCTCTCGTGACCCAGCATATGCAAGAAAAATTTTCTTGGATATTCTTGGAGTCATTAGGGCTGAGCCTATCTAGTGAGATTCATATATCAGGCCTCCTACGGCTGCTCAAAATCCTTGGAAATGCATGATTTTGGGTGCTTGTAAATGTTTGGAATTGTTGCCGTGTTTCTTAAAAAACTTAAAAATGACGCTCCCAGTTTTTTCTCCCTCGTGATTTACTGCAGCTGGCATTAGTTTGTATGACATTGCCCTATTAAGCGTCATTGACCCCAATGGGAGAGGTGCATGAAAATGTGTCTAAGTGCAAGGATTACTCATCTAGTATGGGCATTCATTATTGAATTGTACTGCGTAAATTTGATTAGGAAAAAGGTGTACAAACCTTGATAAGAATACAAAATCGAAAATGAATAGAAGACCTAACAAATACTGAGGATCTCCCGTTGTTCACTATGCCAGGTCATAGTTAATTAATAAATGTGATTTTTCTCTGAAAACTGTGAAAATGGTTCAAAAGAGAATGTTCTTGTACATGCTGGGTCAATGCGGCTGTGCACATCTAGTGAAATTCATTTATGTAACCTTGATATTGCTTTTTAAGTTCAAAACATTCGAGATATGGGTAGGAACAGTAGAAATCTTGTTCCTCCATTAATGCAAATTGACGATGTTCTTGTCTACTGTATAAAGAGAATAAAGACCATTTATTCATTCACTCAGAACTGAACTAAACAAGCAGCTCTGCTGCTGCTCTGTGAAAGTTGTTTTTTACATAAATACGAGCTGTATGTCTAAGTTATTGCTTTTATTTTCTTTATTTTTCAGAGAATCAGATGTCAAGCCTTTGGTAAAAATCAGTATTCTTTTTGTATCTGCCATCACTACTCCCCTTGCATCCACCTGCAACTCCACTGGACCAGATCTAGTCATGTCACACAGAAGGTAAATAAGGTGTCAATTATCTTTTAAATGTGGATTTATAATGTTTTAAACCGTATACCAGTGTCTGAAACTCGTGACAAAAAGTTACCGGACACCATGGCAGATAACTCTCAAAAGTTGCCTGCTCCATTTTTCTCAATTTGAAACACAATAAGACAACTAATCGCAAAAAAAACATTGTTGCAAAGTATTAAGGATTGATAATCAGATTATATGACAGAACAACACTTTAAAATTAAGTTTATCATAAATCTACTCATAACATTCATTGCGCATATGTTTATATACATATATATACTGTATAAAGAGAATAAAGACCATTATATATATATATATATATATATATATATATATATATATATATATATATATATATATATATATATACTGGTATATATATATATGCGTCTTGACTGTGTCACGGTTGCCCATTACCCTCACTTGGCCCCGCCCGTTTGGCGCCAACTTTGGCTCGTTGCCTGATTTTCTTCCCTCCTATTTAAGCTCAGTGCTCTCACTCACCCCTTGTCAGTCTGTCCACGAACCTGTGCACCCGCAAGACGTGTGTTTTGACTCTGTCCGGTATCCTGCTTGTGTATCCTGTCAGGTATCAATCCCGTCTCTCGTCCTGTCTGATATCTTGCTAGAATCTCCGGTATCCGGTATCGATCCCGCCTGTCTCATCCTGTCGGATATTTTGCGCCAGTCTCCAGTATCCGGTATCGATCCCGTCTGTCTTGTCCTGTCTGATAGCTGACTCCAGTCTCCAGTATCCGGTATCGATCCCGTCTGTCTCATCCTGTCTGATATCTGACTCCAGTCTACAGTATCTGGTATTGATCCTGTCTGTCTCGTCCTGTCTGGTATCCGCTTTTGTATCTGGTATATATCCTGTATGTCCCGTCCTGTCTGGTATGGACCCCGTCTGTCCGGTATCTGCTCGTGTATCTGGTATTGATCTCGTCGGCCTACGGCTCCCTGTTTTTCCACGCCGGACTTCTGTGTTACTTCCTCCGCCCAGCGATCGCCGAATCCCTTGCCTTTGTGTTAACGTGCATGACTGCCCCATTCCTGTAAAATAAAGCTTGTGTGAAAACGTTACGCATCTGGGTCCTTCTGTTCTGGTTCTGACAGACTGTTCCAACAGCAGTTACAAAAAAAACAGGTTTCCTGGAGTGTAAACGCAGCCTTGGAAATTATTTATAATTTTGTGTCTAAAAGTTTGAGGCTTAAAATAATGCAATATGTCCTAAAGTACTTGGGGGGCAATTATTTTGCAGGGTTCTCAAATTAGAACTTACCAAAATTATTTTGTGATTTAATCGATTTTACTGGGTTACTGCTAATTATCATAGGTTTCTATTCTCATCCGTATGGCAATTTCACTTTGTGATCCCCACCTCATGACGTCTACCAGGTTTTAACTATTTCTTCCACATCTTTTTGGAGGTCACGGGACGGCAATACACAAGCTTGATTACGAAGCGAGCAATGATGAATCGTTTGTCTTGAAGGCAAGTCATTAAACGTCCTTCGACCCAGTCACGCCGAGGCAACAGCACCGGACGTCTTGAGGGGTGAATGACACCAGAAAACGGATGGAAAGGAATCAAGATGGCAGCTTGAGACAAATTCTCCGGTGTAAGGATGGCGATTACACGGTATTAGGAAGCGCACCGCCTGGAGGGATGAAAAAAAAAATGAAGACCAAGCTCAAGAGTGAGAAGAAAGGAGAAAATTACGCACGGGTTTACAAATATTATTCTTTGCTCGGAGAGGGATGCAAAATTTACATGGCTTTGGGATATATTTAGTAATCTATAATGATTTGTCTTTCTTTGTGCTAACACGCAAACATTGTTATGCAATATTTATACGTAGCTTTAAAAAGGGTGTGGATACTGATGTAGAAAAAAATTGTCAAACATATTTAGCATTCTGTTTAAAGCAGTGGTATCAAATTTGCGTCCCGCAGGCCACTTGTGGCCAAGAACACGCTAGTTTTTGACCCCCGCCTTATTACAAAATTAATGATGTGGATACTACCTCTGCCCTGCGATTGGCTGGCAACCAGTTCAGGGTGTGCCCTGCCCTCTTCCCAAAGACACCTGGGATGGGCTCCAGCACCCCCGCGACCCTACGGAGGATAAGCGGTGCAGAGAATGGATGGATGGATGGATGGATGGATGGATGGATGGATGCTATCTCCTTGCTTATTAGTAAGCAGGGCTCAAAATTAGTACACATACGTTCGCCACGGAATATGATTGGCTAGCTTCTTACTGGTTTACCCCACCTCAGCGACTACCATGTTTTAACAAATTAACTGATTTGATTACGTATTTATTTATGTATAACATGCAATCATAATTTTTAATTAAAAGTCATCATTATTTTTGTTGTTCTTTTCCTCAGCTCAAGGTAAGCATTGTAAGTGATAAATAATGAGTAAGCGTGGCTTTGATGGCAATCATCTCTTGACAACGTAAACTATGAACAAAATACTAAGATAGCATTTACAATGTAATTATTTAATGTCCTTCAATGTTCCATTCCTCATCAGATACGCCGGAGTTGTTTCCCTCGTCTACACTTTGGATTACTTTCTATCCTATCGTTATGGGTTTTAAAGCACAAAAAAGCATTCCTTCGAGGAATTAACGCCTTGGCCTGAAGAATTCTCGGCCGGCGTGATGTGGGGGGGCCCTATCGTGGATGCAGAGCCGGAGCTAAGGCTAAGGGCTAGCGGCGTTATAAGCCTTCGGTACCGTCCGTAATTATGGTAAAGTGAACTCTCTACCAAATAAGACCGACGAACTGGCTGTGCTGGTGAAAAACATCAAAGCGTACAGGGAGTGCAGTGTGCTGTGTTTTACGGAAACGTGGCTCACGTCTAGCATCCCTGACGCTAACGTGGAGCTACCCAGAGTTACCTTCAGCGGTGTTAGGACAGACAGAGACACAAAAGCCTGCGAGGAAACAGAGAGGAGGTGGACTCGCTGTGGTGTAACCCTGGGCACAAAGATTTACATCTGCTGCAGGGACGTCGAACATTTGACCTAGCGTGTGATGTCATCCATTCCGCTGTGGCTAAACTACAACACAGCACCCCGAGGCCATCCTGTTAATAACCAAAAAAAGGATACTGCTGGAAGTGTGAATTTCCCTACCGGGATGAATAAAGTATCTATCTATTTATCTATCTATCCCTAGACTCTAAAACACCCTCACATTCTTGACTCTTTCGTGGGGATTGATACCGAGGCGGGGATTCCCAGCCCCCGCGCCTAACCCAAATGATGTGTCAAAACACCTGTCGTTGGGAGGGAATAGGTGACCAAACCTCCCAATTCCAAAACATAATATTGAGCGCCAAGCAGGGAGGCAACAGGTACCATGGCACATTTAAAGAAAAAATAAAATGTTATTTAACTTTGGTTTGACTTGAAATATTTGAGTAGAGTAGCTCATGATTTTGCTTCCTCCTTTAGCATCCTCAGAATAAGCCACAAGCACTGTGTCATCTGCAAAAGAACTACTGACAAACAAATTAGCGGACCAATCATTTATATGACAACCAACTGCAGACGGGCGTCTTAGATATGTAACCTGCCATATGCATGAACACCGTTTTACTTTAGCCTGTTTTGGGGCAAACCAAAGAATTAGCTGCTCATGTCATATGGTCGGGAAAAGTTCTTAAATAGGGACTGAAAAACATTTTATGCCACAATGCTAAGCGAAAACGTAGTAAGGTGGGGTCATCATATTTCTGAGGTCTTTTGTCGTTAAAATCCATGCCCGAGGCATGTCACTCACAGTCATATGCACCATCGAAGTTTAAATTGTATAATCTCTTGTTATATATGTCGTCTGTAGGGGAAAAACCATAAGAGGGGCAAAAAAATCAAATCCAATTCCTGACATGAAATCGTCATAAAGTAGGGACGCTGTAACAATGAGGTCAACTGTAACTAATTGCGAACCCTTGTCTGAAAAAGGAAAACCAGCAGCAGCATTAAAACCGAATCCAAACTGTTAAATTAGAGAACCCGGCCGAGCCCCGTGACGGCACAAGTCAGTGACTTAATGTGCCATGGCACATTAAGCCCCTTTTCACACTGCGCTTGGACAATGCCGGCGAGCACAAGCGTGTCCGTACTTGGCAGTGGTTGCTAAGCGACCGGACAGACAAACGCTACCTTAAAAAAAAAATCGTGTTTATTTATTTATTATTATTATTTATTTATTAAGTGTCTTTCCTAGTGTTATTATTTGAACAGCACAAAAATTGGCGCCACGTTTTTCCGTTATGAGTTGTCGACAATGAGACCTGAACTGTAATTCCTCGTTCATCGTGGTTTAAGGGGACCAGAACCTCTGGCCGCATGCAAAAATCTACAAAATAGCAGCGCCCTCATTTTTAACATGTGCTTTGCCAGCCTCTGCTCGCAGCAATAGTCAACCAGGGATTTTCCCTGGCATGACAAGTTGCTGTCACGGTTGCCCATTGCCCCCAATCGGCCCCGCCCGTTTGGCACCAGCTATGGCTCATTGACTGAATGGCTTCCCTCCTTTTTAAGCTCAGTGCTCTCACTCACCCTTTGTCAGTCCGTCAACGAACCTCTGCACCCGCAAGACGTGCGCTTTGACTCTGTCCGGTTTTGATATCTGACTCCAGTCACCAGTGTTTGTTATTGATCCCGTCTGTATCGTCCTGTCTGATACCTTGCTACAATCTCCAGTATCGGGTATTGTTCCCGTCTATCTCTTCCTGTTTGATATCGTATTCCAGTCTCCAGAGTCTGGTATCAATCCCGTCTGTCTCGCCCTGTCTGATACCTTGCTACAATCTCCAGTATCGGGTATCGTCTCCGTCTATCTCATCTTGTTTGATATCGAACTCCAGTCTCCAGTGTCTGGTATCGATCCCCTCTGGCCCGTCCTGTCCGGCATCGAACCCATCTGTCCGGTATCTGCCCGTGTAACTGGTATCGATCTCATCGGCCTCTGGCTTCCTGTTGTTCCACGCCAGACTTTTGCCTTACTTCTTCCGCCCAGCGATCGCCGAATCGCTGGGCGGATGTGTTAACGTGCATGACTGCCCCATTCTCGTAAAATAAAGCTTGTGTGAGAAACGTTACGCATGTGGGTCCTCTTCCTGTTCTGGTTCTGAGAGTTACTGTTCATTTTAGAGAGAAAGAACCATACAAAAGCCGCCTGGCATGACACATTTGCAGCAATAGTTGACCTGGGATAATGGATTATTGCTAAAACAATGCAGTTCATTTTAAGAAGTCACAATGGCACGTATTCGTGTCCCAAACTGACAGAAATTAGCTCTGTTAGCCCCAGTTCTTAGCAATAGTAAAACAAGGATAATGGATTGTGTTCACAACTGTGTGATTCATTTCCGGTGTACCAGAACAGCCCACCTTCTGACAAAAGTGCTTTTGCTTATTCGCACTCGCAGCAATATGGGATCGGGAATAAGGGATCGCGGCTGCACAAGTGCACTTTACATTAGGGGGAAATAATGTCAAGGAAAGCTGCAATAATAAAGTATGCTTAGCCTGTCCCTGCTTGCAGCAATATGCAATAGGGGACAATCATTTGATTAGCGACCGGGTAGTCTTATAAACTTGGTATAAATATTTGTTTGATTTGATTTTCACAGTCTTAGCTTTCTCCATTATTTGAACAACACAAAAACGGTCGCAGTTACTAGCAGGGAGGTTCCCCTCCTACATGTTCATCGATTTAAGCAACACGCTTTCAAGTCACCTGTTGATGTTGAACACGGCCTAGTAAATTCCGGACATTGTTGTTGTATTCTTGTCAACGCCAAGGACCATTACGTTGATTAGATTTGGTGTAAAATGGTGGGATGCTTCGACCTAACATTGCATGCAAACAAGGTCAGCTGTGATTAAAACTCCGGAGGGGGTAGCTCAGTTCTTTTAAATGGAGAGCCAGAGTATGTCGGATTTTAATACCAACAGTGAGTCTCCCTTATTTTAAATATATAAGAATTACAGTAGAACCCCGGCATTTGACATAAATCCAATCTGAGATGGGGATCTCAAAGACAAATTCCAATATAGCGGGGGTGAAAAGAAATCTATGGTAATGTGTCGCTAATGTGTTCCAAACCCTCGGTGCCACATATAAAACATTAGAATAATAAAATAGTATATAGTACGTAATACTGTGTTATAAACGTGATTAAATAGAGTCTTAGATAAATATACATGTAAAGGAAACATTTAATTTGTATCTACCTATGGTGTGACGTGACTTAAGCTGGTACAGTGGAGTAGTGGATGGATGCAAAAGGGGTCTAGACAGCTGATGAAATTTAAAACTGTTTTCAAACCTTCTACTGCCATCAGAAGATTTTGTTGTTCTGAAAAAATATATGTTTTTAATAATATTCCTGATCATCGATTAGTTACACCCTTAAAACATGGGTAGCCGTTTAAGTACCTTTTTGATGGATTGCGATAAGGTTACAATGAATTCAAAATTAACAACTTTGACAAACAATTGACAAAACAGAAGGACATGGCTTCTTTATATTTTTTGATAATCGCAAGCTTGGTTTCCTGTCAGAGCCAGAACAAATGGTAGACCCAAACACGTAACATTTCCCTCAAAAGTGTATTGGGATAGTGAGGGAACAAACGCCAGCGATCCGGTGCTCGCTGGACGATGGAAACAAGCCGCTCACGGGATAGGGGCGTGATCGGAATGCGGAAGTAGATTTCCTGGGGCGGGAGATCGGAGCGTGGTCAAATGGGCAAAACGGGTCGATAGCCGGAGCAGGTGATCAGAGCGTGGTCGGTGGTCAAAGACGGGTCGTTAGACGGAGACAAACGGGGTATCAGGAACAGACGAGTGGTATTCGGATGAAAACGGGGCCGACGGGAGCCATAGTCAAAGTGCTTGCCTTGCGTATGCAGAGGTTCGCTGACGGACTGACAAGGTTTGACTGGGGTACTGGGTATAAATAGGAGGGTAATCAATCAGGCAACTAGCAGCAGCTGGCACCAAACGAGCTGGCATAGGTAAGTGCATTGAGTAATCATGACATTTCCATTGTTTTCATTATTTTGGTTCTCCCTTTAGCATCCCTGCTGACCTTGGTTTCCATAGCAAATACAGTACAAAATATGCATTATTGCATCACCAATTCACAAAGTCTTTAAACACGGGATTCTGAACTGTCTCAAGAAAAAAAAGGCATTGCGGGAGGTAGTTCAGCAAAAAGTATATCAGCATTTTCATTATGCTGTGACACAAACCAATAATTGATTGGCATTTAATATGGCCTCAACCAATAACAGACAGGCATTTTAAAAAGGTAACTTGTCAAAGACGCGAAACCCGCAAAGTTAGAAATTAAAATTTGTCGCCATGTGGAGTAATTTAAAGTTGGTGTGGTGTAGATTGAATCAAAAAAAAATGTTCCACACTGTAAAATGGAAACGCCATAAGGCTGGTTGCCATTGGACTACTGTATTATGCAAATGTTATTTCACAAACAAATGGAATTTTACATAGATATCGTTTACTTGGAAAAATGCCTTAAAGAGGGGCAAAAATATATACATTCCATAGCTTAAAATGAAAACACCATAAGGCGCGGTCAGCAAATAACAGGAGTTTACTGCACCAAAAAAGTGTGTGGTATAATAAGTACGATAATATGAACAGAAAAAAAACCTACCGTAAATTCCGGACTATAAGCCGCTACTTTTTTCACAAATGTTCAACCCTGCGGCCTATTCAAGTTCAAAAGGTAAGATTTAGACCGGTGGAATATATGCGAGTGTGTTGCTATGGTGTTTTTGAATAAAGGAGAGTACGACGACGTCTTTATGACAAAGTCCCTTTCCTATACTGGGGAAGACGACTTTAATGACGTCAGTTATAAGGAGGAAGATGAGCACGGTTTACCATGATTTTTACAAATACCGTATTTTTTTTAACAGACCCGTTTCCTTATTTTGCGAGCGTGTTTATAGTAGCGTTTTGCTACCCTTCACAGACATGGTTTGGGATGAAAGTTAGAACATTATTATTATTATAACGTAACTACAGCCTCTACTGTAGCCAAGTCAAGTCAAGGTCCAATCAGGTCCCGTGGCTGTTGTCGCGAATGGGGCAGTCGCAGGTGCCCCGAATTAGCAATCCTGACACAGTGATCTATTGGTGAGAGAAGGAAAGCCAAGAGAACAAATTGATGTCATGTGTAGTGACTTTCTTTTCTTTATTTACCCTTAAAATGAAGTACACTGTTTTGGCCGCGATCCATTATTCTTGGTTGACTATTCCTGAAACTGCAGTCCGGCGGAGCACCCGTTACAAATGGAAAAGGTACTATTTTGCAGGTTTTCGCATATCGCAGGGAGTTCTGGTCCCAATTAACTGCATCGATCAAGGGATTACAATATTGAAGTGCAACAAGTACTGCTGAAATATAGGATTGTAAACTCGACGCCCCAAGCAAGATCAGAAACCGAAGCTACATTGCGTCATCGTTGTTAATTCCATGAAGAGAACCAACAGTCCGTTTAGAATACATCATCACCGTAGCCTGCCTCAGTCCGATTCCGATTCTGTTTCATGTCCGCCCCGACATTTTGCCTTCAAACGGGAATTCTCTTGCATCATTATCACCACAGTAAATAATTCAACGCCTGGTAGGTCGCTTTCGCTTGAAATGAAAACAAAAGTTCCCCCGTTTGCAACATCTCCTCAGCGGTCAATTATCGTGGAAGACGCAAGTGGGCCTCCGAGAACGCAGACGTGCTCCCACTCATTATAATAATGTTGACATGGTGTCGGGAATTGATCCCAAGTAGTCTTGACCAATGCACGCGCATAGATAGTTGCTCAGAGCCACGATTAAGCTTTCCATAAAAATGTCTCCGCACATCATTTATTAATGCATTGTTGCCGATTGAATGCAAACAGTTGCGGGTTTCGTCACAATTGCGAGTGCGTATGGTATTGTTGATTCGTGTAAGTCTTTGCATATATTGTAAATTCCGGACTATAGAGCGCACCTGATTATAAGCCGCACCCACCACATTTTAAGAGGATGACCGCTTTTTTACTTACACAAGCCGCACCTGTATATAAGCCGCCTGCGCCCAAATTTAAACATGTAACACAATCACGAAATTAACCCAAATCCGACTTTGAGTCCCGTAATTGTAACTGAATATGAAGTACCGAATTTTCCGCACTATAAGGCGCACCGTGTTATAAGGCGCACCTTCAATGAATGATATATTTTAAAACTTTTTCCAGACATAAGGCGCACCGCATTACAAGGAGCTATAAGTGCATGCTGGTTTAAGATCAGGTAATTGTGCAATTTTGTAATTGTAATCCTGTGCAGTCCTTCGAGACATTTTTGTGACGGGCTATATAAATAAATGTGACTTGACTTGACTTGGCTACAGTAGAGGCTGTAGTTACGTTATGCAACCATTAGATGGTGCCGCGCTAAAGGGAATGTCAACAAAACAGTCAGATAGGTCAGTCAAACTTTATTAATAGATAACAAACAAGCTTTCCACAACTCCATTCACTCCCTAAATGAATAAACAGCTGTTTTATTATTTTCTCTGAGGTAAAGCATTTTTGTGACACATCTTTAACATCTTTGAACAACAGCAAGGCATAACATTTTACTTTTCCTCCATTTAGTCAACACGCAAAAAAACGTCTGATACTGTTATGGTAAATTAAACGTTAGTGCAATCGCAATATAGTGACAGTTTGTTCTCTTGGCCTTCCTTCTCTCACCAATAGATCACTGTGTCAGGATTGCTGATTCGGGGCACCTGCGACTGCCCCATTCGTGACAACAGCCACGGGACCTGATTGGCTGTTGGACTCTTTTTAAACTCCCGTCTTCCGAAAGGAAGCCGTCAGACCGTCTGTGAACCTTTGCTTTCAGCTAGGCAAGCTTTTGTACTCTCGGACATTACACTGCCCTGTTTTCCTGCCTGATACCTGTTGCCGACATTTTTCTGGACCCGTCACTGCTTTTACTCCTCCGTCAGGGCCATCGACCTGTTTTGCCCTGTTTCCTGCCTGATACCTGTTGCCGACCTCTTTTCTGGACCCGTTTCTGTTTTGCTCCCCCGTCCTGGCCATCGACTTGTTTTCTCGCTGTCAACGACTACCCTCGCTCGACAAGAAAGTGCCACTTCCGCGTTCTTGCCAACTGCAACCCGTGATCGACGATCATCGGATCGTGGATGCAAGCACTGCTCTCTTTCTTAAAAAAAACGAACGCTATTGGGTCCTGTCTCTGTTCCTGGCTTGTGACACACTGGGGATAATGGCAGTCCATTTTATGGGATCCACAATGGCACGCTTCAGTAGCCTGAGCCGAAGAAAAAGTATGCCTTGCTGACCCCTGGTCTCAGCAATTGATGGACGGGATAATAGACCGCGGCCACATTTGTGCATTTTACTTTAGGGAGGCTAGAAGGACACAACCCCCAAAAGAAATGCTTTCTGCCGGTCCGTGACAATATGGAACAGGTGATAATGGATTGCCGTCAGACAAGCGCCACTCACTTTTTGTTGGACTAAATAGCAAAAACAGAGATGACAAGCCAAACAAAAATGTGCTCTATACACATCGGCCATAGTTGACTATGGCTAGTACATCGCGGCCGTATGGGTGTTGTTCTTTGTATCCGTAAGGACAGACATGAAACAAATTTGCCCTCTCAGCCCCCTGCTCCAAGCAATAGTTGACTAGGGATAATGTAACGTGGACGCTAGTGTATCATTCATTTGGCCCACCTCCTGTTAGCGCTGATTGTTCCCAGTCACGGATTGGAGAAAAAAAGACGCCAGGCCCAAGAAAAGTGCCATCTGACGTTGCCTGCCAAAGCAATATACAATTGGGGATAATGGATCGTGGCCGCACCAGTGCAGTTCACTTTTGAGTGGACAAAATGGAATTTGAGCAGCGAGGCCTGAGAAAAGTATACCCTGACAGTCCCCACCTGCAGGAATATAAAAGAATAATGGATTAGTGCAGTTCACTTTTAAGTGCACATAATGGCACAAAAGAGTCACAAGGCCTGACAAAAATTAACTCTGCCAACTCAGCAATCAAGGAACAATTTGCATTTTTTAATCCGCTGTGCACTAAAGCTTCTAAGATTGCTGTAAAACTGGAATAGCTTTACTCCTAAAATGAACTCAGATGTTGGTAAAAAAAAAGTCAGTAGCCTACAGCCTGGAGTCAATGCCTGACATTTTCACACACTGTCTCTTTAATGCTATCTGCTTGTTATTTTCAGCTTGTACATAAGCTTTGGAATTTTCCACTTTTTGGTTATGTAGGAACAGTGTCAAAAGCTGACGCTAATCAACCTCCTGCCAAGTTATCTGCCTTCCTCCCGACTTTTCAAAACAAAGGTAGTAGAAGGGTGGAAGTTGGCATATGTCTTCTGTGAGATTTATATTGAATTATCGTAATTTTAAATGAATAAGGGTTCCAGAAGGACCGAGTAAACATTTTTTGGAGTGTTATAAAGTGAAGTATGGTTGGTATAACTGTCGCTGGAGTTCGCTGTGGCCCGGGGGAAACCATTTCAACATTTATTGTGTCATTAACATTTATTTGCTAGGGGAAGGTCAGTCTTTCTCTTCTTCCTTTTTGAGGATGTGTTCATTAAGACTTTAGAGTTATTTAAATGTAATGATGGCTCCATTACATCACCTATCACAGGCCGCGGTTGTAGGCTAAGGCTTTAACTTATATGATAGGGCAGTATTAAAGCTTTAACTTTGTAATTCTTTGTAGGAGTCAAAATCTGTGCTCTGCACGTGATGTTCGCCAAGTGCCGTGATGAGTGCATTTTCCTTTTTTTACCACTGTTTCCTTCTCTTGCCACTCATGTTAGTCATTTGACTGCAGCCTATCGTAGCTGCCTACAGTGTCACTTGTCTTTCACAGCTGTTCATGCAAGTAGATGTTGCAGAATCCCGTGATTCAGACATAATGTATTTTTCCTTCTCTAGCCACTCAAGTTAGCCCATTTACTGTGGGCTATGCCTTGCAGCTAGGGATTATTTTTATTGTTAGTTGCTCCTGCTGTGTCTTTCATTGTCACTCGCCTTCCGTAGCTGCTCATGCAAGCAAACATTGCATGCTTCTGTTATTCAGTCATCTTAACATTTTCCCACTGTTTCATTTTCTAGCTACTCAAGGATATGGCTTGCTGGTAGCTGCTATTATTATTGTCTACTGAGCCTGCTGTATCCTTCAGTGTCACTCGCCCACCACAGCTGGTTCTTCATGCAATGATGGCCCAGTCCTGTGATTCAGGCATTTTTCGCCTTTTTTCCCACTGTTCCCCTTTCAAGCCACTCATGTTAGCCAATAGGCTGCAGGCTATTACTTGCAGATAGCTGCTAGCATTATTGTTAGCTGGTCCTGCTTTGTTTTTCAGTGTCTTCACCCTCTATAGCTGCTACTGCAAGTTGAAAATTGCACAGAGTGGTTCAGTCACCTTCAGCTTTTTTCCACACTTTTTTCTTCTCTAGCCACTCATGTTGGCCACTTGGCTGCAGGTTGTGCCTCGCCACTAGTCACTATTGTTATTGTTAGCTGCTCCTGCTTTGTTTTTCAGTGGCATCCGTCTTCCATTGCTGGACATGGATGTGATAATTGCCAAATCCTTTGAGTCAGACATGTTCTACCTTTTTTATCCACTGTGTCCTTTTCTAGCCACTCAAGTAGCTGAGTTTTGTGATTCTTGGTCCTGGTGCTTGGTTTGCTTTTGCAATTTTTAACTGGCTTTTTTAATAGCACTCGCTAGACAGTTACACTTGTGATTTCCACTAGTAGATTCCTTCTCTAGCCACTAATGCAACCAATAATGTAGTAAAAACATTGCTTAAAATGTTAGCCCATTGGCATAAAATCTTGGTCATTTAAAGTATTTTCATACAGAGTGCCTTTGTTTTTCTACTTATTTTAATGTCTTTATTACATTTTCTCAACCTGTCAAGAACCAGTACCAGATCAGGACCCAATCGTGTGATGTTCTCACACAAGCCTTTTATTTTACGGGAAATGGGGAGTCATGCATGTTAAACAGCGGTCTGGTGTGGAAAGACAGGAAGCCAGAAACCGACCAGATCGATTCCAATTGCCAGAGTTGATATCGGACAGATGGGGTCGATACCGGACAGGACGGGACAGACAGAAAGACAGAATAGATAATGAACCAGGATATCAAAAAGAAACAGGACAAACAAGACGGGAACGAAACCTGGAGAGAATATTAAACAGGATAAAAATAGACGGGATCAATACTGGAAAGCGATATTAAACAAGACAAAACTAAACGGTACCGGACTGGAAATACCAACAGGTAAACACCACCGAGTCAGAACCCACGTCTTGCGGGGCAGAGGTTTGTTGATAAGCTGACCTACTAAGAGAGAGCGCACTGAGCTTAAGAAGACGGAAAGCCAATCTGTTAATGAGCCGCAGCTGGCGCCACACGGGCGGGGCCAATTGGGGCCATGGCAACCATGACAAATATAATATGATATATCAGTATATATAACCAACCAACAACCAATTTGTGAAATACATGTCAAACTTTCATGGCTCTCTGAGTAAAAAGGATTCCCAACCTCTGGTTTAAAGCAAAGAATTGAGAAAATCAAGAGCCTTCAATTGCACTTACATACTAAACATTAACTGTCGTTGCCGGATGAAAAGATGTAGGTGCACTCCATCACATATCCGTTGTATGTCAACGAAACAGCATTTACCGACGTCAAAAGCTCCCCCCGCTTCGGAGTGTCACCGGGGCCATCGATGAAAAGCAGTCGTCGGCCTCGCCACGGACAATAAATCGTAGCCTTGAAACGTGCGCTAGCAAAAGCTTCGCTGATGAGAAAGCTACGTGACGCCAGAGGACACTCCATGGCAAATGGGCTCGCCGGCGCCATCGAAAATTGAAGACTGGAGGAGGCGGCATGCAGTCGCAAAGACCAGGAGTGGCGGATATGAGGACGAGGCGCAGGCATCCCGTCGGAATCAAATCCTCCCGACGCATCGAGGAGATGCACGCTTGCGAAATGCAATTTTATATCAATCGAGGTATTGAAATGGCAGCAAAGAGGGTGGAAGAGGAACAGAAAAGGGAGGCAAAAGTATTATGGGAAATGCAGGGGGAGTACGAAAGTCTTGCAACAGCATACGTCCAAATAATAAATGTAAAAATATAACATATATAAATGCCTGATAAAAAAGTATTAAAATTCATGTATAGTAGACTTCCATGATACGGCGTCCCCGCCTTAGGACGTTTTCACTTCACAATGTGGAATACAGTATTTTTTCCACACCCTCTGAATGGCATTTTTCCACAATACAAAGTAAAAGACACTGTTACTTTACAGACACTTTATTTCTATTGGCTGAACGAAAAGGTAGATATGCTTTTGAATTACTTCCCACAATACCGTTTTGTTCATTCAGTTCATATTCTGGTGTGCTTTGTAAAGACTATGCGAGTCGTTGATACAATAATCTACTTTTTTTAATTTGAATTATTCACAATGGGTCGCAAAGCTTGCAGTGCTACTAAAGAGTCAAGTCAAGTCAAGTCAAGTCATTTTTATTTGTATAGCCCTTAATCTCAAAGAGTCTCAAAGGGCTGCACAGGTTATTACACATACTATTTTTCAGACTATTATTACATCATTCCCTGATCTGGAACCAACATGAGGGCAAAGAAAAACTCAAAAACCTCAACATGAGAAAAATGAAGGAACCTTGAGAAAGGACCGCACATGTGGCATCCCCCTCTCAGGATTACCAGACAGCAAAGAATGTTGCAATCACAAATAATACAGAGATATTGTCCACGAAAAGTATAGGTTATTCATATGCTATAGAGTAGAGAGAAACAAAACTATGACAGGCATGGAAACGAAACTTAAGATTTTCAAGAAATACAAAGATTGTGCTTGAATCTTACTCCCGCTAAATAACTTGGACGCAATTGACGTTCAGGACTAAGAAGGTGATTAAAGCATAAAACTATTCAAAAGGCATGTCAATTCCTGCATGTGGAAACGTTAAGCTCAGTTTCATTTTTAATCCACAGTTTCCTCCCCCACTCTACATCCACCCAAAACTCCACTCGACCAGCTCAATTCTCATCAAATTTTACTTGTTTAGTGAAAATTGCTTTAAATTAAAATTATGTGATTCAGAATCTAATTTTGTGGCTACTTATTCAGCCAGCAGGTGGTGGTCATGGTTTCCCAAACGAATTAGTATGTTATAGCCTCATATCGTGTCTAGCTTATATGATGGAGGAAGCAATACTTGAAAGAAATATATTTTTTGTTTTAAATGATTGATTTTGCAGTTTATTGATATAGATAATAAATGGTCAGTCCAGAACGAAAATAATGTAGACACATAAATAAATAACTCATGTACAGTGGAACCTCGGTTCTCGACCATAATCCGTTCCAGAACCCTGTTTGAAAACCGATTTGGTGGATCACCGAAAATCGTTTTACCCATTAAAAGTAATGTAAAATCCTTGTAATCCGTTCCAACACCCAGAATGTTTACCACGAACGTAAACATGAAGCTAACCCAGGCTAATCGTACGTTCGCGTTAGCGTAATCTTCCGTACGAAAGATTACGCTAACATGAACGTGTAAAAACAAAAAAAGGATTATAAATAGGATTTCTTACCTTTGTGGTGAACGGTGGGGAGAGAAAAATCATCAAAAGTTTTTCAACCTCTTCCAAAACTTGCGGCAGTTGCTTGCTTATAGCGCTAACTTCCTTAGCCGCATCACTCGATTTCACAGCCTCCTTATTCTCTACTATCGTACTGATAGTAGATTTAGCCATGCTGTATTCACTAGCAAGATCGGAAATTAGTACACCTCTTTCATATTTAGCTATTATGTCTTTCTTAAAGGCAATAGTTGGACGAACTACTTGTTTTTTTTTCACCTGTCCTGCTTGCACCGACCCTCTTCGGAGGCAAAATTAGGGGCTAAAACACCCGTACGCCGCTCAGCATCGCACCCTAACGTACCGGTGTTCGAACTCCGATTTGTTCGAACACCGGTACGCGAAGCAAGAATTTCTCGAAATTTTTGGTCGAAGACCGATTCGTCCGAATTGAGAGGCGTTTGAAAACCGAGGTTCCATTGTAGTTTGATAACGAACTACGTTTTATTTACACGACAAGGAACATTTAATCAAACGAAAGAATAAAGCACATTGCTGACACAAGCACGCGCAAGGATGGAAGGGGGAAGAAATATTGTAATAGGTTAACAGTAATGATCAATAAACCCAGTTTTAAGATTATCAACTAATTTCAATGATCAGCAACATGGAATATTTGCCAGCTCTGAATCCCGGCCTTCTGTGTCTGCATGGTGCCCGTGGGGCAAAGGCTGAGACGCGTGAAACTACAAATTCTCAGACCAATTAATGATCTCAACCCGTTATATTTCGTATTTACAAAACGAACTAAAAGCAACTGCCATCATATACACCTATTGAAACTGGAGAGCATTGTTCTGCCTCTTATCTGGTATTAGTATTCCCAATGAAAATACAGTGGAACCTCGGTTTTTGAACGCCTCTCAGTTCGAACAAATCAGTTCTCGAACAAAAATTTCGAGAAATTCTTGCTTCGCTGTTCGGTCAAATAATCGGAGTTCGAACGCCGGTACACTAGGGTGCGATGCTGAGCGGCGTACGGGTGTAGATCGTGTAGATTGCCCCCACCCCTCGTGAAGAACTGTTATCACGTGCGGACGTGTTTAGTTTTGCTTTCGCTTTTAATATAGGTGTACCAAGTGTTTTAGCCCCTAATTATGCCTTCGAAGAAGGTCGGTGCAAGCAGCAAAGATGCTACAGGTGAAAAAAAGAAGAGTAGTGGTACAACTATTGCATTTAAGAAAGAAATAATAGCAAAATATGAAGAAGGTGTGTGAGTTTCCGATCTTGCTATACATACAGCATGGCTTCTGCTGAGCACCACAAAGGTAAGAAATCCTATTCATAATTCTTTTTTTTACCCTTTGTTTTTTTTTTACACATTCATGTTAGCGTAATCTTTCGTACGGAAGATTACGATAACGCGAACGTACGATTAGCCTGGCTTAGCTTTGTTTACGTAAAACATTCAGGGTGTTGGAATGGAGCTCCCTTTCCAATGAAGCGCTAGCCACTTGTTGTGGAGACCCGGGTGCTAAATGACATGTAAACGACCTGATTTTTTAATTTTTACACGTTCATGTTAGCGTAATCTTTCGTACGGAAGATTACGCTAACGCGAACGTACAATTAGCCTGGGTTAGCTTCATGTTTACGTTCATGGTAAACATTCAGGGTGTTGGAACGGATTAAGACGATTTTACATTACTTTTAATGGGAAAAACGATTTTCGATCAAATCGGTTTTCGAACAGGGTTCTGGAACGGATTATGGTCGAGAACCGAGGTTCCACTGTAAACTGGTTACTAATGGGCTTATTAGCCCCACCAAAGACCATAGGTTGTAGATTATTTTTACAACAATGATGGGAAGATGTTTTCGCCTCATCTCTCACCCTTAGTTCAACCCTACGCTGAAATGTCTGCAGCGGGACCTAGACACCGAACCTGTCAGGATTCGGCATGGAATTTTCTGCCTCAAGGCGCCACCCCGGTGGTTTGAGAGCGCCCACTCGCTCATGGTGTGTTCTTTCAAGTTGATTTTTGTTTCTCGTTAGACACGTGGTGAGTTGATTTAAGACCACTCTGTTATTTAAACCAGGTTACCAAAGCTTTTTTTTTTTGAGAAAACTTCCCTTTCTTCACGGTTTCCTGGATATGGTTCCACCCATGAATCATGACAGAACTTCGGTGGCTACACCACCGACTCTCCCTGGAAACAAGTCCCTTTGCAAGCAGTGGCGACGAGGATTGATTAAAATGACCTTTGTGAGATGCACTTCACTGCAAAAGACAATTCAGTTATGAGACCATTAAGCTTTTTGGGCTGACAGACTTGAGCACAAATGTGAAAGGACACGCCGCCCGTCATTTTCGGGGGTCACGGGTTAGAACAGTACAATCGGATACCCGCAAAATAATTGTCATATTCATCTTGTGTTTTTTGCACGGGGACCTTTTTGCGAATCAAGAATGTTTTGACGGCCTTGTCGGAAAAAAAAAAGCCGTCTCTGCGTTTTAATGATTCACTTCAACACGATTCGTCCTTTTTTCTCAGTATAAAAGCTATATAAATAATCAACATTTTATGCTCTTTTGTATCCAATCTAAGACATGCAATACAATTCCGATTGAAATGTCTTTTTTAACAAATGTATTTTTCATTTGAAAGGTCACACTTTTTTGAGTTGGCTAAAGAAGAGACTGTAATCCCTCGTTTATTGTGGTTAATGGGGGCTAGTACCCTTTGTGATGTACAAAAATATGCAAAGTAGCCCCACATGCGCTCTGCCGGCCCCCCACATCACAGCAAAAATTGAGGACAGTAAATTTTGGGCTAACGGGTGCTCTTCATTTTGGGTGAACCTAACAAAGAAAAAGTATGAAGCAAGGAGCTTGACACAAATTTGCTATCTAGACCGCTGTGCTCAGCAATAATCAACTGGGGATAATGGATTGCAGCCAAAAAAGTCCAGTTCAATTTAAGCTGACCACATTGGTAGACATCAGTGGCTGAACCCCAAAAAAAAATAATGCGCCCGGCCCATACTCACAGCAATAGTTGACTAAAAATAGTGGAAATAACAACAAAAAAAGAGATACCAGGCCTGAAGAAAATCCTCTCTGCTGGCCCCCACTCGCAGCAATATGACAGCATGGATTGTATGAAGCAGGACGTAAAGAACAATTACAGTACATGATAAATATACTGATATCCAAATTCAGTGCGAATTATGTATTTTTCCACCCACCAATTTGAAATACCTACATTAACTTTATATTCTGATTTCGAGTATGCTGGGTATGTCATGATTACGGATATGCTTCACCTGTGCCCGCTCCTTTGGCGCAAACTGCCTCCGACTCTGATTGGCTCCCAGTCACTATTCAAACCCTCGTCTATTTGTCACCTGTGGTCAGTCCGTCTGCGAACTTCAGTTTACTCTAGGCAAGCTTTTCGACCCTGACACTCTCATGTTTTGGCTCCCGTCTGTTTCCCGGCTTCGACCCGTTTTTTTTTTTTATCTTGACCACGTTTTTTGCTCTCCTGTCCCAGCTACCTGTTTTTTTCTGCTACCGACGCTGCCACCGCTCGCCACGGAAGTGCCACTTCTTCATTCAGAGCAATCTGCTCCCCGTGACCAGTGATCAACAGATCGTGGGTGCAATCCTCTCCCTTCTTCTCAATAAGACTGAGAGAAACGTACGCAAGTAGGTGTTGTCTCTGTTGTGGTCCTGACAGGGTATTATTTATTATTGTTTTGGAGGTAGGATATTGGACCGCTTAAAATGTTAACCTACTTATTTGAACCACTGTATTTCTGGCTCTTCAAAATATCCAATTTACATTGGATTTTTTTCTTTTGAAGATACCGAATGAAATTAGAAAGTTGCCTTTAAAATCCTTTAAAAGTGCTTGAATCTGGCCAATCCCCATTGTTAAGGATCAAAATTAGGGTTATATTCATGTTTTATTGAAAAAATATGACTTTTCCTACAGGCCTGAACTGATTAATGACTTTACCAATATTTATTTAGAGAAAAATAGATATAACATTGACCATTTCAGATTAAGACTGACTATGTAAAAAAGAGTTCAAAAGTGTATGCGTTGGGGTCACCAAATGTTGGCGTATATAATCCATGTCTTGCCGCGTGTTCAATTCTGGGATTGTGACTCAGTATTTGGACAAAGAAACAAGAGTAAAAGAGAGCGGTTGAGTTGAAAACTTCTATTACAAAGAAACAAACAGACTAGTCGGGGCCTGTATTCAGGACAAAGGCATCCCTAAAACAAGCAAGCATTGAGAAATGGCTGAAAAAAGAAAGGGAATATGGCATGGATTGACAAAGATCAAACTTAGATGGAAAATCAAACTTACTGAAAAGGGATTTTCCAGTAAGTGAGGCACGTATTTCACAAGAAAACTTTGCTGAGACTGGACCCAGATCCATATTGAGAGTGGGATGGACCCATCAGTGTCAGAACCAGGACAGGGGGACAGAACGTTTACTCACAAGTTTATTAAGATATAGAGGAAAAACAGACGCCAGCGATCTGGTGCTCGCTGGACGAGGGAAGCAAGCCGCTCACGGAATCGGAGCGCGTTCGGAATGCGGAAGTGGATCTCCTGAGCGGGAGATCGTAGCGTGGTCAAATGGGAAAAATGTGTCGACAGCCAGAGCGGGAGATCAGAACATGGTCGGTGGTCAGAAACAGGTTGCAGCAGGAGACAAACGGGAATCAGGAACAGACGAGTGGAATACGGATGAAAAACCGGTACCGACGGGAACCAGAGTCAAGGTGCTTGCCTTGCGTAAGCAGCGGTTCTCTGACGGACTGACGAAGGGCGTGTGAGAGCACTAAGCTTAAATGGAATGGGGCACCAATCCGGTAACCAGCAGCAGCTGGCGCCAAATCAGCGGGCACAGGTGAGTGCAATGAGTAATCATGACAATCAGAACACCACTTAGGAACATTGCTGGGAAAGTACTTAATCGAATAAGACATTGAAACATTAAATTAATACAGCAAGTATATAATGTATTCAAACATGTGGATAAACATAAAGTGCATTTATAACAACTTAATAAATAATGTGATTATCAAAATAAGAATGAGACGAATTAATATAAAACTAATATAACTGAAAAACTAATGCAATAGATTCAGTATATTCACTGACACAAAAGCTAAAGCCCAACGGTAATTTGACATTTTTTTGGTCAGATTATTTCCCAAAGCTCATCCATAAAACGAGAGATTGCTCAAACATCTGTGGACCCGTACTTATCTACAAAAAGTCCCGTGGTCCTGTATGAGGTCACTGCAAGAAGATAATGAATAAAAGCAATATTTAAAGAAAAGAATCAAGTCAAAAGGTTGAAGCGAGGAGATAAAGATGTTGTTTGAAGGAAAAGAAAAGAGCAAGCCTTTAATATCGAAGAGCGATGATCTAATCTCCTTAGAAGATAAAGAAGAATGGGGGAGGCAGTTTGGGGCCACACTTGTGTTTGCCAAGCTTTAGCTTTTCAGCGACATGATCTCGCTTTCACAGACGGCTGCCAAAACAATTTCTCTTCCGGCCACGGACGATTCATCCCGGCCACTCATTAAGTTGTGCACACAGAAAAAGAAACGTGCGCAAACGTGCACGTGAGCGGATTAAAAAGATGTTAGCCAGCGCCACTCGCGCGAGCCTACGATTAATCAATGTTGCATTTCATCATCTTGCTCGATAATTCATTTAGGAGACGGAAACATTACAACTGTTTGAGTAGAGTTGACCCTTGCTATAACGCAGTTCACCTGGCTATTGCAGTGTTCTCGTTTGCCCGCGTCCCTGCGTCCTAGACGCATAATTTTTGCTGGGGACGCATAGTCTCAAATCAACGTGCGTCCCCGGGACGCAACGTTTTTGACACCAAATTGTCATTATTACCCGATTACTTTTTTTTTTTTAACAAAGATTTACCGCACTCCAAACTTTTCATCAGGCAGATCAGCCATCCGCCATTGTTGTTTTGGTCTCGCGCCGATCTCGGCAAACGAGATCTCGTTGTTTCGAGATGACGTCATTGTTGTGGCGGTTAACGAGTGAAAGAGAAGTATGCCTCAGAAAAAACAGTTGGTATTAGGTGCAAATCAGCAAAAAAATTGGTAATTTCTTCAGTGTCGGTAATAAGTCGAAACATAACACAGAAAGTGGTAACAATGGCAATAATTCCGGCACAAAAAAACGGCGGAAAAATTCTTCAGAAGACCGCGAAGGTAAGGAAAACACGTGTTTTGAAGCGAGCGATTCGACGAAAGCAAATAAACAAAAGAATACTCCAAGCAAGAAAAGGACTTTTCTGCCAAAATGGACTAAATTATATTTCTGGTGACGCTATGAGGAGGATGATAATGGATTGGACCTTGAGAAGGCATTACAACTATGGCGGGACAGCAAACCACAAAGAATATATGAACTGAAAAAATTGAAGTGATAACTGCTTTGTAATACCAATTAACTGTGATGATTACAACTGCAAGAATATATAAATATTTCAGCAATATTATTTTGTATAGTGTACAATATTGTGAACTGAAAAATCTGAAGTGATTACTGCTTTGTATTACCGATTAACTGTGATGATTAAAACTGAATGAAAATATAGATTAATATAATTATTTCAGCAATAATATTTTGTATAATCTCTGATTCTCTGTCGGGACGCATAGATTTTTGAGCATGCGAGTCCCTGGGACCCATCACTTTTCAGAGGTAGAATGAACACTGCTAGTGTACATGTAAAGGAATAAAGGGAATTTGACCCACCATATTTATTGTAGTTTCAAAACCATAAGGTGTGAACATTTTTCTCAGATTTTCCTCAAATTGTGAAAAGAGCGCCCTGTGTGTGATGTAAAGCGGCGGGCATTGCTAGGGAAACGGAGAGGCTGCCGTTCAGTGTTCCCTCTAATTTTCCACGGGTCTGAGCGTTCACACAAAGTCGGTGAGCAACGCTTGAAACAACAGTGAGCAACAGCAATCCCAAGTGTGGCAACTAATCCATTATAAAACATGTCCAAAACTTGACATCACGTTACATTTTGCTGAGTTTCCGGCAATGCAAAATTATTTTCTCTTTTGAATGAATTGACTCATGTACTATTGGAAAGGTTGTACGGCCTACAAACGTCGTTTGTTCTTAAAATTATTTCACAAGATATCCATTTCTTTTTATTTCCTGATATATTTTGTGGCATAAGATTAACATTTTGGGGGCTTATTTAGTCGGTTGTAAGATACAGAACTCTATTTAATCGCATTTTTTAGTGGAAGTACAATGTTGGCAACAAGATTCACTTGATATAATTGGAAATTATTTGAATGCAACACAAACTTTTTCTTCTTTTTCCGTATTTTTTTTCTACTTTTTTTTAAATTCCTTTAAAAAAATCTCATTGTGTTTACTTTTTCCAAGCTATTACTTTTTCTTTTTGTTCTCTATTTACTTTTTTCCTACATTTCTTTCTTTTCTTTTTTTCTGGCTTTTTTCTAAATTTTTCCTTCATTTTTTTCTCTTCCTTTTGTTTCTTTTTTTCTTAGCCTTTCACTACTTTTTCATTTCGGTATTTTTTTCTTTTTTGTTCTATTCCCCCCTTCCTTTAAGTCACTTTGTGTATAAAGTTACATAATATTTGGTCACGTTGGGATTAAAGAAGCAAAAACAACCTGAAGAGCCGTTTAGGACCCGAAAGAGCCGGTTTCTTTTGGTGAGCCGAGCCGAAGAAGCAGGTTCTCGACAAACTCTACTAACTTTACTCAACTTCATTCTACTTCGACTCGACTTCAGAATATCGCATTTAGGACACAACGTCAGGGGAACCCGTGTATTTTTACCTTCATGCACTGTAACTTTGACTTGAGTCGCTTCTTAATTAGTAATTTTGAGCCCTCATTTTTGTGCGCTGGCTAGATTTTCTTGTGGGCTGAGAATGTGCGAGCAGTGCGCAATTACGCACGTGCGCAGCTTAGAGCGAACACTGCTGCCGTTCACACTGAAGAGCTCAATTCCCATATTTCCAGTGAAATCCGATGTTTTGTCAGATCGTTCACATCTCCAACTAAACATGACTTTTATGCCACCATATCCCGCTTGATACATCACACGCAATGCATTGTTTGAGGAAGTGCTCATGGATGCTAACAACGTAGCGTATGTATCAATCATTTCCTCTATTGATTGTTTTCAGTGTTTTTGTCCGCAATGGTGTGCTGATTTATATGCGGAAGAACATAGAAACTGAGCAGACGCCGCGAGTGAATTAAATATTAATGAATCCGGGGTTCGCAAATGGAGGAAACTGAAAAATGAACTCTGGCAAGTTTTTATCAGTGGGTTTTAATGAAACTGCTACCACTGTACTTTAAAATGCACGCTTCTAAGCTTGTCTGTGTTGTAAGGTAGTGTTTGCATGGAGCATTTGCACCTTGTATGCACGAGGGGGGACATTTCATGCAAGCAGAGGGCACACCCGCCCTATTGGGCAGTGCGCCCTGTGTAGTGTTAAATAGCGAAACAGAACCAGTTATCGAGACTGCACCTTTTAACACGGAGGTCATTAAAATGTGGTATTTGTCTATAATGCGTTTTTTTACCTAATGAAGAACTCAAAGTTTGGGTGTGCGTAATACGAAAGGTTTTACAGTAAAATATTAACGTATTTGCGCTTGTGATTGATCAGTCAAACAATTATCACTGACCGTTATCGTAAATCATTGGATGCAACGGGAATGGTTGAGTTGAAACTCCCAACCACTAGACCACCAGTGATATAGATGAAATACAAAAAGAGATTCCATTTTAACTCTTTTTTTGTATTTTATTTACAGTACCAAAGACAAATGTCAGAGTATGGAGAAAACAGAAGGTCGTCCTCATCTTGTGTTAAAAATGTATTTTCCACTCGACCTTGGTTTTAAACGAAAACTTTTATATTGTTTTTCTTTTTACGTTACAGGAGTTAAAGGGACACGATGTAATATTTGAACACTAGATGCCACTGCATTGTGGATGTCGGGGCTGGATGCAGCCAAAACGTAACCAGACCTTAGGTTCAGCGGCCCGCAAGAAAATCCAGTTTGAGGACCCTGAGAAAATGTCATCACTTTATTTTCCTCCTTATTTTAAATAATAGTGCCAATCGTGGGTTACAGCAATTATGCTTAGCGACCAATGTTCCCTGTAATTTTCCACGGGTCTGAGCGTTCACACAAAGTCGGTGAGCGACGCTTGAAACAACAGTGAGCAACCATAATCCCAAGTGTGGCAAGATAAATAATTATCAAACATTTCCAAAACTTGACATTTTGCTGAGTTTCCGGCAATGCAAAATTATTTTTCTCTTTTGAACGAATTGACTCATGTACTATTGCAAAGGTTGTACGGCATAAAAACGTGGTTTGTATCTTACAATTCTTTCACAAGATATCCATTTATTTCTATTTCCTGATACATTTTGTCGCATAATATTAACATTTTTGGGGGCTTATTCAGTCGGTTGCAAGATACAGAACTGTACTTAATCACATTTTTTAGTGGAAGTACAATGTTGGCAACAAGATTCACTTGATATAATTGGAAATTATTCTTTTTTCCGTGGTTTTTTTCTACTTTTTTTTTAAATTCCTTTAAAAAAGATCTCATTGTGTTTATTTTTTCCGAGCTGTTACTTTTTTTCTTTTTGTTCTCTATTTACTTTTTCCTACATTTCTTTCTTTTCTTTTTTCTGGCTTTTTTCTAAATTTCTCCTTCTTTTTTCTCTTCCTTTTGTTTCTTTTTTTCCTCAGCTTTTCACTACTTTTTCATTTTGGTATTTTTTTCTTTTTTGTTCTATTCCCCCCTTCCATTAAGTCAATTTGTGCATAATTTTACATAATACTTGTTCATGTTGGGATTAAAGAAGCAAAAACAACCCAAAGAGCCGTTTGGAACACGAAAGAGCCGAGCCGAAGAAGCCGGTTCCCTGACAAACTCTACTAACTTTACTCAACTTCGTTCTCCTTCGACTCGACTTCAAAATACCGCACTTAGGAGACAACGTCAGGGGAACCAGTGTATTTTTACCTTTATGCACTGTAACTTTGACTTGAGTCGCTTCTTAATTAGCAATTTTGAGCCCTCATTTATGTGCGCTGGCTAGATTTTCTTGTGCGCTGAGAATGTGCGAGTAGTGCGCAATTGCGCACGCGCGCAGCTTAGAGGGAACACTGTTAGCGACTGTAACAATTTGTTTGGTTTCTTTGTATTTCTTGGTTATAAACTTGCTTTCCAGGGTTATCGTGTTTTTGCTTCTCCTTACAGCATTACTGCAAGCCTTGGACTCATAGTAAATAAATAGTGTATAGGATATTGTATCGTTCACTTGCAAACTCTCTATGACGCACACGAGATGCTGAAATAAATCAAGAAAAGAGCATAGTAAGAGGTCACTCAGGAAATAGCATATTGGCAACTCCATTATGGTATGACAAACACCAGCAGACTTTACACAGAATGAACACTGCAAAGTGCAAATTGTATACGTTTTTCGACAAAAAAAATCACCTTTGATGTTTTCTAGTGAGTAAAATGCCATCAACTGAGAATGTCTTAAGACGGGGTCGTGGTATCTCGAGGGACGACAGTATTTAATTGCATTCATCCATCCATTATCTGCACCGCTCATCCTCAGTAGGGCTGCGTGGTTGCTTGAGCCCATCCCAGCTATCTTCAGGCAGTGGGCAGGGGACACCCTGAACTGATTGCCAGCCATTCGCAGGGCACAAAGAGACAGACAACTCACTCGCTCATTCACACCTAGGGACAATTTGGACCGGCCAATTAACCTGACATGCATGTTTTGGGAATGGGGGAGAAACCAAAGTGCAAGCAGGGGGAGAACATGCAAACTCTGCACAGGAGGATTCGATCTCATGACCTCAGAACTGTGCCGTGGTCATGCTAACCACTCAATTTTGTATTAATCAAAACATAATATATGAAAGTTTTTTTCCTTCACGGCTTTTTTCTATCACGGGTTATTTTTGGAACGTGATAAACGAGGGTATTAAGTTGAGAAGATTTAGTAACAGAGTTTCTACAAGCGACAGACCGCCAGCTCTACTTTTATACTAAACGATTGAGTTTTTAATCTTCTATTTTGTTTTTGTTCTGTTGTTTTTGGCGACAGAGTGGTGCGACTAATCCACGCATACTTGCACAACAAAGATGGTGAATAATGAATATATTAAATCTGCTCAAAGAGATGATACTTTTCACGCTTGTTTATCAAGTTTGCGTCTCGCCAAGGATTAGATTTGATTGAGATTCGACTTGTTTTGTTAGATTATCGAAGAACCCCGGCTTTCCGACCATTTCACGGTTGGATTAAGATGTTTTTTCAGCCCTTTCTTTACGGCATTTTCCTCACTGTACGAATTATTTTGCATGCACTAAGACTTATGAATGTAAAATATTTTTGCAGTGTTAATTCGTTACATCTCAAAAATGCCAGTGTGCTATTGGTCAACTTCGTATGAAATGCTGGTCTGCTATTGGTTTCTATCAAAACATCATGCAGATGCCGATACTTTATGAGTTTACCTACTCAATTTCTCTCTCTTCAGCTCCAAATCTAGTTTGCTCTGTAAGACACTTTGTAAGTCAGCAATACACTACTATATTTTTGATACTGTTTATTTTAGATATAGGCCCCTAAACCTACATGTGTCTGATAATTAAACCGGCTAAATGGAGAAGCAAAAACATGATAACCATGGAGACAACACTTGCGGTCATCAAGAAAGACAAAGAGTTTTGGAATCTCTTCCCACACTAAGCTGAATGGCTTTATTTAATCTGTCATCCAATAAATATAAGAAGACGATTCAAGCAAGGGAATATTATAAAGGCATGACAGTCCTCCCAACATGTTAAGATCAGTTTCATTTTGAATCTCCCGCTGCTGCCTCCTTAAATCCTCAAGCAACAGACATCCCCACCCCCCGACCCCTTGCATCAAACCCGTTACTCCACTCGACCAGCTTAAGTCACATCACTCCAAATATAAATATGATACAATTTTTCATGTACGTATATATATATATATATATATATATATATATATATATATATATATATATATATATATATATATATATATATATAATTGGAATCTTATTTGCTAATCATGTGTAGGTAGATTACACATAAGTAATACTTACTATGTACTACTTTATCATTTCAATTTTTTTTTTTATCTGGGGCACCGTGGGTTTAGAACGCATTAAATAATTAATGTAGGTTACTGTTCCCTGTTGTATGGCAATTTCACTTTGAAATCCCCATCTAAGAATGGATTGGTCATATACTGGTCATATACTTGTCTGTATCCAGTATGTCAAACATACACCACTAAAAAATTTGCAAAATCATTTTGTTGATTTTAGGGATAATGGTTTTCAATTTACTATTGTTTATTACTTTGTTCCTTTCACCGTTAGTTGTTGCTAATTTTAAATATGAGGTATAACATTATAAATATACGTTTTGTATTAAAATAAGAAAATAAAAGTTATTTTATATATTACGAGTAATAAACTGCACGTATATTAATTGATTAGTGGTTCTTTAATAAACCTTCTGCACCCTTTTTGCTAGCATGGGTAAATATGTTTTATTAAAACTACTATTACTTATAGTTGCTTAAATTTTTTACATATTGATTTATATTACCTGTCTTTGTGTTAAATCAAGAATAATACTTGTAAGTAAGATATATATTACCATATTCTTTATTTCAAATATTTTTTGTCTAAATCTTATTTATTTTAGATTTTCTTGTCAATATATCTGATGGGAGGAATGTAATTAGGAAAAATTGGTCATTTTAATTATAGTACTGTACATCTCATTAAGTCTAGATTATTAAAGTTATTTATATACACTAAAATGTCATGTTATATTTTGACTTATTTTGACAGGTAATTTGGAATAATACTTAAAACTAGCTAAATGATCTGCCAAATATTTTTTGATTTAAAAATGTTTTCTTTTTTTGTTATATTTTATAAATCATGTTCTAATCAATATCTAGAAAATACATATAATATATAATAGAAAAATCATGATCTAGTGGCATACATTATTTATAATTGTACGTATTTGTAGTTTGAAATATTTATACATATTGCCCATTTATATCTACTGTATTAATTAATATAGATTCATATTACTGTTTTTCTTTTAATAAATTAAGAATGATATTTAACGGGACAGTGTGTAATATTTAGTGCCTCTTAGGGGTACAAAAAAACCTTCATTAGGTAAAAATAAAGAAAAACATTGATTTGTATAATAGGCAAACACATGAACTATCATACCTATGTACCATTTTTTATAAAATTTCAGAGGTTGGGACATTTGTATTGCTTTACATAGTGGAAACCATAACTAGAGGTCACTGTCATGTTTGTCTGGCAGCTTGCTGCTACGGGATCATTTGTTGGATGACCCCTGAAAGGTTGTTGTCAAAACTCCTGCTTGTTATTTAAACTGCAACATGCTCCTGTCAGTCAAAGTCTGGGTAAGTTAGTTACAAAATATGTTTACATGACACATTTCTATTTTTCTATTTTGCATGAATCCGATTCCGGGTTGAAAACATTTATTTTGTGATATAGATCGATATAACGTCACCATCTTACCTCTTATGCTTTACAAAGATGGACGCAGAATGACAAAACACATTGATTGTAGTCAACGCTGCGAGGTTGCTAGCTAGCCTGCAGTTTAATAAATCTGGCATGTTGGAGATAAAGGAGACACGGCACCTGAGCTTGACATTGCTTCCGACACTCTTGCATAAATAGTCCAGAGTTTACAAATTGCTTTCGCTACAAGCGGTTTGGTCTATTCTTTAATATGAACAAAGTAAAAAAAAAACATTCACACCCAATGTTCCCTCTAAGCTGCACGCGTGCGCAATCACGCACTGCCTGCACATCCTCAGCGCACAAGAAAATCCATCCAGCTAACAAAAATCAGAGCTCGAAATTGCTAATTAAGAAGCGAATTAAGTCAAAGTTACAGTGCATGAAGGTAAAAATACAAGGGTTCCCCTGACGTTGTGTTGTAAATGCGGTATTTGGAAGTCAAGGTCGAAGTAAAACAAAATTGAGTAAAGTCAGTAGAGTTTTTCGAGAACCGGCTTCTTCGGCTCGGCTCACGAAAAGGAACCTGCTCTTTCGGGTCCTAAACGGCTCTTCGGGTTGTTTTTGCTTCTTTCATCGCTATATGACCAAATATTATGTAAAATTATGCACAAAATGACTTCAAGGTAGGGGGAATAGAACAAAAAAGAACAAAATACCAAAATGAAAAAGTAGTGAAAAGCTGAGAAAAAAAAGAAACAAAAGGAAGAGAAAAAAGAAGGAAAAAATCAGAAAAAAAACAGAAAAAATAAAAGAAAGAAACAAAGAAAAAAAGTAAATAGAGAACAAAAATAAAAAAGTAACAGCTAGGAAAAAATAAACACAATGATATTGTTTTAAAGGAATTTAAAAAAAATGAAAAAAAAAAACAGGGAAAAAGAAGAAAAAGTTTTTGTTGCATTCAAATAATTTCCAATTATTATTTATTTATTAAGTCAATCTTGTTGCCAACATTGTACTTCCACTAAAAAATGTGATCAAATTCCGTTGTGTATCGTGCAATCGACTAAATAAGCCCCCAAAAATGTTAGTATTATGCGACAAAAGATACCAGGAAAAAAAAGAAATGGAACTCTTGTGAAATAATTGTTTTAAAAACAAATGATGTTTGTAGGCCGTACAACCTTTGCAATAATACATTAGTCAATTCATTCAAAAGTGAATTTTTTTTTTTACATTGCCGGAAACTCAGCAAAATGTAACATGATGTCAAGTTTTGGACATGTTTGATAATGACTTAATTGCCACACTTGGGATTGCTGTTTCTCACTGTTGTTTCAAGCTTTGCTCACCGACTTTGTGTGTACGCTCAGACCCGTGGAAAATTAGAGGGAACATTGTTCACACCCCGACTGTGCGGCAAAAACTGTGGAACAGCACCAGGTCAAAATAGCAAATTCAATTTATACTAGAGGTATACCAAAATAATAAGTGTGTGCTTCAGTGGTCCAAGATAAAAATGATATGAAGATCTTTCAATCTAAACTCAGATAAAGTTGAGGAAATATGAAAAGTGGGAGTGTTAAGATTTGTCAATTTTATACCGCTCTTACTCTTGAAATTGTGGTAAGACGTTTTCTATCATTACGCATGAACTATATTTCGTTTTGCTGATTGTTGATTGCCATGTTGGATTGGATGGAGCCATGTTCTTGTTTGCTTGCTGTTAAGAATAAATATTCTTAAAGACTGAACCAAATTGTCCTGCTTATCTTCTCACGCATGAGGAAACTGCACACTCTGTCATATCCTTAACAGGGACACCCAAATTTAATCCAAAATGTTAATATGAACAAATACAACTTGTCTCTCTGAATTAGCTGAATTGGCACTTGAAGCATGGAGTGATGGATGACCTTAAGTCTTTGTTCCACAATAATATGGATGGTCCAGAAATGTCTTCCCTGCGCTATTCCATACAGTAGTGCATTCATAAAATTGAAACCCATCCATCCATTATCTGCACTGCCTATCCTCAGTAGGGTCGCAAGGGTGCTGGAGCCCATCCCAGCTATCTTCAGGCAAAGGGCAGGGGACACCCTGAAGGACAGACAATTCGCTAGCTCATTCACACCTCGGGACAATTTGGATCGGCAGATTAACCTGACATGCATGATTTTTGGAATGTGGGAGGAAACCCACGTAAGCACGGGGAGAACATGCAAACTCCACACAGGAGGTTCGATCTCATGACCTCAGAACTATGGCGCACACGCGCAAACCACTGCTCCGCCGTGCTGCCAAAAATGAAAGTTGAGCCGTTTTGATAAAAAACTTGGTGAAACAGTGGAGTGGCTCGATTTGTCTTGTAGTCTTGTATATTACACAAACATCCTTAGTTTTTGGCTTAAACATATTGGAGGGTGGGTGAATAGCAGAGTAAATATGCACATTATGTAAATCATTAATATATTGTGCCTTTAATCTTTACTATTTGCACATTTTTACCTAATTATTTTGTTTTGATCGCACGATAAAGACAACCCCTTTAATTTTGCTGTACTTTCATAATGACAATAAAGGACATCCTGTCACGACCAGGACGGAATCAGGACCCATATGCGTAGCGTTAACCACTAGTTTATTGATAGAAAGAGGAAGGGCAGCGCCCGCGATCCGGTGCTCGCTGGAAGCAAGCCGCTCACATAATCGGATCGAAAATCGAATACGGAAGTGGATCTTCAGGAGCGGAAGATGGCGATGTCAGGGACGGAAAAACAGGTCGATAGCTGGGACAGGAGAGCAAAAACGCGGTCGGGATCAAAAACGGGTCGTAAGCCGGGACGGGAGAGCACACGTGGTCGGGATCATAAACAGGTCGGAGCTGGAGACAAACAGGCAGATCAGGAACGGACGGGTGGAAAAACGGGTCCAAAAAACGGGACAGGCGGGAGTCAGGGTCAAAATGCTTGCCTTGTAACAACAGAGGTTCGCTTACGGACTGACAACCGGAGAGTGACAGGACTGAGCTTAAACAAGGACAGGGAACCAATCAGGTAGCCCGCAGCGGCTGCCGCTAAATGAGCGGGCACTGGTGATACTAATCAGTAATCATGACACCTCCATCGATTGATTCATTCATATTGTTTGTTGTGACAGTCTGTTGAGATTTACAGATGTTGCTATGTTATATTTCTAATGAAGTATATTAGTTTTAGGGTATTGAATGACAAACAGACATGTTATCCCCAAAAATAGTTTATTCTGAATAGATACAAATATTATGAGAATAGATATTTACTTCTTGCATGCGAATTAGATCCCAGGTAAACTGGAAACTGGATAAGCATTTATTTCTCCAACACAGCAGCTTGAAATAACTCGCCAGCTCCCAATCGATGTTATTTCTACACTGAGTCTGCCAGAAGATAATTGTCAGAATATTTAGCAAACAAATAACAAGTGGAAAAACAAAATATTTTTAGCCATTTATAAACGCTATAGATTTTTGCATTTTTAAGCAAAACGTAAGTTTGGTTACAAATTTGACAACGTTGTGGGCTTTGTGTTTTAATTTGGAGATCACTGAAAACCAAATTATTCAATACGATGTCACAAACTGCAACAGGGTAAAGGTTTTCTAATTGATTTATGAAACGCCATGTTCTTGAGGGTTCACTAACAACAACAATTTTTATTTATTTTATTTAAATGAAACTGGTCTAAATGTATAAAACTCACTTTTCCTAGGGATACATTTGTTCTGAATGGGAAACAAGTATACTAAACATACTTCAATACTTCGAGGAATATTGTAATTTGTGTGTGATGGCAACAGGCTAGCGTCAGGGTTGGGTAAGGATACTTTAACTGGATTACTTTCAATTACTTTTGGATTACTCCAATACCAAATATGCAAATAAAAGACAAAATAATCTAAATATGAATAAAATTACTAAATTTTGTGCAGGCTTGGGGAATAACGGAATACATGAAACGGCAAAAATGATGTTGGCAAGCTGTTTGGATTTATTTTCATTTTGTTTCTGTCTCATTTTATGTTAGTTTCGCCGGAGATCAAAGAGATCAAAGCCAGGAGAGAAAGCTTACCATGTGTTGTGAGTCATAATTTTATTCATATTTAGTTTATTTTTTCTTTTATTAGCAAATTTTGTATTGGAGTAATCCAAAAGTAATTGAAAGTAATCTAGATAAAGTAACCCTACTCAACCCTGCCTAGCGTGCTGGAGAACATCCCGACAAGGCTAAGCTAACAAGGCTAGGTGGTCAATTAAGAAAGGGCTACTGTTTGGTCACGGGGCGTCCTGTGTTAAATTCTTCTTCCTTCTGCTTTGTAGGACTTGTTTCCGGTTGCACAACACAATAGAGGGACACCTAGGGGTCAAATATTACACATGGTGGTTTTAAAGCTCACAAAGTGACCTGCCATCTGCCAACCAGCTTGTCATTACAAGTATTTTTCTCAAGATATTGTAAAACAAGTGATTGTATAAAACATAATGATTTTATTTTGTCACAATGATATTTTTCCACAGGCAGAACTTTCTGCTCATTCACATTATTTATTTTATGATTACACTCAGAAAGAGCAGATATATTGTGGCAGAAAAAATAAGTGTTTCCTATTAAAGTTAATTATATTTCTTTCTCTGCTCAAAAACAAACAAATTACTTGTTGAAAAATAACATGTGACTCATTCTAAACATAGACGAAAAACGCTCCAATGGTATATCGAACCAATCGTAATCATTTCTGAAGCACTCTGTTAATTCAATACCTGACGTTTTTCTCAAATTGGAAGAGCCGGTGCCAGTCAATTTTTACCATTTTGATTAATTCTTGAAGGCCTACAGAAAATGGTGGTTTTGTAGCTTTATAGGAAAAGGACCAGTGAAAAAGGAATGCTTGAACTACCATCTTTCATTGAAAAAAAGCCATTGTTTAGTAACCAACAGTCTAACATTGCTAAGTTTCTTGAAAATACACGTTTTCAAGAAAAGCACTTTTTATGAAATATGTATTGACGTGATGACACGGTCACCATGTTGATCGCTTTCTCTTGGGCGACTGTGTTCCTTTTGTTAGGGGAAAAACTATATTACAAATGTAGCGTTTACCAAATTGTTCGAATTAGTTATCTGACTCCATTAACCAAACACAAACTTTATTCTCCTAACAATGCATGCTCGTTTCTTAATGGGAACATGAACAAAGATAGCCAGCATTTTCACACGGGGGCAGATTTATTTTCTTAAAGTGTTTATCTAAGTGAATTCCATCGAATTTAGCCGAATTATTGTCACTCGAGGCTTCCTCGAGCCTACTTTTTCGATTGTCCCTGTCATTCTCCGATCTGATCTCCCATCTCTGCTCTTGTCTCTCTCTTCCGTCTTCCGTCTTAAGTCTTTTTCACACGTCGGGGCGGCGGCCACACCCATGGGCGTGCTGACTCTTCCCCTGGGGCGGGTCAGGTGCCAGTTTCACCTCCTCCTCGCCGAAAGGCGCCGCCATGACTAAGAAACTCACAACAAGAAAACTTATCAGAACACGCGTCAGCCCTTGTTCCCGTTCTTGTTGTTTTTCTGTAAACATCATTCTTGTCTAGGCCACACTGACCCCAAGCCTTCCCTGTGAAAAATTCAACAAATGTAATTTGTATTATATTAAATCCCTTATAGTCAAATAAATAAAATAAAAAAGTCCTTCACTGTCGACGTGCATGCAAGGGCATTCCTTTCGGACCATACGATAACGATGGGACTTCGTCATCTTTTCTTTTAAAGGAATAAGCTATGGCGAAGAGTTAACTACCTATTTCCATTTGTCCACATCTTGTGATTCTCACCACACTGCTTGATTACACCTAGAGATAGTCATTCGTTGGATACAGGAAGAAACACTAGGCTTCCTCTATGTGTGGACAAAGATCTGATCAAATCCATGCCTGCCCTGTATTGTTGATTCATCCTACTTTATGGCATTGAATGAGTTATTAACATCCAATTTTCTGTATTCACAAATTGTGACCGAAAATTTGATTGTTTGGGTCCCGATATGCACAAAACGAGGACAAGGACAATTATTTGTATTGTGGACGGGCATATGGGCTAGTTAACCAAGCAATTACAGGCAGGTGCATGCGTCCGAGATCTTGAAGGATAATATGAGCAGTAATTATTATGTGTGGATTTTAATGGGTTTTTATTGACAAGCATCATTGCGGCTGGACAAAACAGCTTTGCAACTCAATTAGCTTTGACATTGCAGCGACATTAAAAGAAAACTGAGTTATACCGCAATTATTCCACAATTCCGAACTGATAAGAGCACAATAATGCGTGCTAATTGCGATAGTTCAAATAGCATGAATTAATTGCTTTTATAAATGAAAAAATGACAAGTTGAGATCGTTGTCAAGTGAATTCGAGACATTCAAGATTTGCGCAACGAGAAAATGTCAGATGAATATTAGTTACCATTGACGAGAAGTGAGTAGAGTAGAAGTACTTCAGAATAATATGAAATAAATAAAAGTAAAAAGTAGTCATCCAAATAATTACTTGAGTTATAGTAAGTACTATTTGCTGAAAATACTACTCAAGTACTAGGGACCTGGGCCAACATCTCATTTATTGATTTAAAAAAAAAAACATTAAATCAAATCATCAAAGTCCATCCAATCAACAATACATTACATTTAATTTAGAATTTAAATTATAAAGGTAAATTCAAGTACTCTTAAAAACAATAAAATAATAATAAACTCCAAGAAATAACTTAAGCTCAAGTAACGCATGAACTCGCATAAATTGTGTGTGTTTCAGTCTGTGTGAAAAAAGTGAAAAAATGGGACAGGTTTTGGGAGGTCCACTCAATCGATGATGTGACATTATGTGCAATGACTAATTTAGGGGGGAAATTGAATAAGTCCACTAAACTATGGTAGCATTTATTTTTCACTCTAACACAAGATGTTGCTATATTGTGTAACACATTTCAACCTTTTTATCCTAAGCAACTTTAATATCTGTCATGATTACTCATTGCACTCACCTGTGCCCGTTTGTTTGGCGCCAGCTGCTGCTGGTTACCGGATTGCTTCCCCCTCCTGTTTAAGCTCAGTGCTCTCACTCGCCCTTTATCAGTCCGTCAGCAAACCTCTGCTTACGCAAGGCAAGCACTTTGACTCTGGCTCGCGTCTGTTCCTGATTCCCCGTTTGTCTCGGGGTACGACCGGTTTTTGACCAACGACCACGTTCTAATCTCCCGTCCCAGCTAATGACCTGTTTTTGACCACCAACCACGCTCTGACCACCCGCTCCGGCTGTCGACACGTTTGACCACGCTACGCTTTCCCGCTCCGGGAGATCCACTTCCGGATTCCGAACACGCTCTGATCCTGTGAGCGGCTTGCTTCCCTCATCCAGCGAGCACCAGATCGCTGGCGTTTGTTTTTCCTCTATATTTCAATAAACCTGTAGCTCAGGAGGGAGAGCACTCATCTTGGGATCAAGAGATCGCAGGTTTGATTTCTGGATCCTCCGTGTTTTATGTCAAAGTGTCCTTAGGCAAGACACTGAATCCCTAAAGCCCCCAATAAGCATTTAGGCGCCTTGCATGGCTGAATCCCTATTGGTGTGTGAGTGTGTGTGTGAATGGGTAATGTGAAGCACATTGTAAAGCGCTTTGGGAGGTCTTCATTGACTTGAAAAGCGCTATATAAATGCAGACCATTTACCATTTAAACGTTACGCATCTGGGTCCTCTTCCTATTCTGGTCTTGACAATATCAACTTCAAGCAACTCGGAATTCCTAAAAAACACCTAACAAAATGTTAATCAAAAATATTGACTATTTAGTTTAACACTAAATAAAATATGTAAAACAAGATTAAACTTCCCACCACCCTACTGAGGATAAGCCACGCAGATGGAAGAATAAATTACATTTGTTATGCAAAACACATTGAGTGAAAAACAAGGAACACAAGTACCATATTTTCCGCACTATAAGGCGCACCTAAAAGTCTTAATTTTTTTTCAAAAGCTGACCATGCGCCTTATAACACAGTGCGCCTTATATATGGCTCAATATTAAATTCGCAAGGTCTCGCAACTTACTCAACAGCCGCCGACTCGATTTTACCCCGAACGTGGAGTAGTCCGCGGTGTATGGTGGGATTTATATACCGGCGTTTCATTGGCTAACCAATGTGTAAATCATCATTTGAATCGATCACTATTGGCTGAAGTTATTCGGAGCCTCGGATTGGCTAGATGGCCAAAACAAACCCTGCAATCGGCCGAGTTTAGCAATGGCGTAGCAAGTCCGCGGTGTATGCTGGGATTTATATACCGGCGTTTCATTGGCTAACCAATGTGTCAATCATCATTTGAATCAATCACTATTGGCTGAAGTTATTCGGAGCCTCGGATTGGCTAGATGGCCAAAACAAACCCTGCAATCGGCCGAGTTTAGCAATGGCGTAGCAAGCTTGCTAAAGTACGGCATAAAGAAACATGTTTCATTAGTCTGTATTTGTAAATATTCTACTCTCCTGGATTTACTTCACTCACGGTTGTAAGAAGACAATGATTGCGTATCATTATTGAACGTGAGAACTTAGGTGAGTTGTGCGGCTTTATATTTTCCCGGTATCTTGTTTTAGAACGATCTTGATGTTGCTGTGATGAGTTGAGTGAATTCAACTCAATTCCAAGTGTTTATTGTCATATGCACAGTAAAGTTGTGAGCGAAAAAGAAAATAGAAACATAGAAATGTTTGGCATTTCTTGAATCCCAAGACTTCAACCTTCCGAATGATATTTGAAATGACGCATTTAAGTGACATCGTACGGGCACCGCATCCGCACATCTGGGAATGTTAAGGGGGTAATAAGTTTGACTGAACTATCTGACTGTTTTGTCGACGTTCCCATTGTAGCGCCTTATAATCCGGTGCGCCTTATCTATGGAAGATATAGGACCAAAAACTATTTTTTGGGGGTGCGCCCTATAACCCGGTGCACCCTATAGTGCGGAAAATACGGTAAATACAAACATGTACAGATGTACATTAAAAATTAAATACCAAACAATGTTAATCTTTTTTGTACGCAACAAATTCAAAGTCAAAACCGAATCCATGGAAAAAAATTGTCTGATGATTGAAATGGGTGAATTGAGGTTGTTCGTGAACGACACATGACTCATTCACTGGAACTGAAAAGTGTTTCCTCACTAATCTTTGATTAGTCATGTTTTCTATATGTTAACATGCCTTTCAATTTTGAGGATTATTACAGATGTAACTGGTGGTCATACTCAAGATGTAGTATAGTAGGAAAAGTGCCGTAAAGGGGGGCCAAAAAAACTAATTGTTTGATATTGCAACTCTAAGCCGTAAACCGTGTCTACTTTATTTTAATTTCTCTACTCTAACTTTTGATCCATTTTTTGTATATTCCTGTCGTGATTGCCTAAGTGAAGTCACCTGGGGCAATCGTTTGGCGCACTTCCCAATTGGCTGACGTTCTCCACTTAAGTGGTCTGCGTCCAGAGATGGATGTATGAGTATACTTTTTGTATCCCTGAGTGTTTCTCCAGACTATAAGGTACCCACGACTCTACTTGCCTGATTCATGCCTGCCTTCAGTTTTTGACCTGTTTCCGTTCCACGTTTTGCGACCTACTCTCCCGCCGCGGCCATTGACTTACCCGCTAAGCTGTACCTTCCGTCCACCCGTCACGGAGCTGCCATTCCGCCCCAAGAGGCTGACGACCGACAAGCGCCGACGTCCCAAGCCAGCTCCAACAACTCTTTCAAATAAAAACACTTTTGAAACTAACGCTTTTGGATCCGAGAGTCCGTTCTGGTACATGACAATTCCTGCCTTTATTTTGACGGATAAACTTTGTAAGGCTGTGGATGCTGTAATGTGATTTCTACACCACACATTTTGATTAATCATTCTTGTATTTTTACATGCATTTAATTTGACAGGCATCTCAGAGCTGAAACTCTGTCATGCTATCGAAGTAATAAAGTAGCTCAAATGTCATAAAGAGGGGGCGAAAAACATTTCATATCATTACGTGAAGCTTCCTAAAGCACAAAGCTGTCTCCCGGGGACTACTATAATTTGATTTATATACACTTGATTTGTATAATTTATTGTCACGGTTGCCCATTACCCCCAATTGGTCCCGCCCGCTTTGCGCCAGCTGCGGCTCGTTGACTGATTGGCGTCCCTCCTATTTAAGCTCAGTGCTCTCACTCACCCTTAGTCAATCCGTCAACGAACCTCTGCACCCGCAAGACGTGTGTTTTGTCTCTGTCCGGTATCCTGCTTGTGTATCCTGTATGGTTTCGTTCCTGTCTATCTCATCCGGTTTGATATCAGTCTCCAGTGTCTGGTATCGATCCCATCTATCTCGCCCTGTCTGATCCCTTGCTACAATCTCCAGTTTTGGGTATCGTCCCCGTCTGTTTCATCCTGTCTAATATCTGTCTCCAGTCTCCTGTATCTGATATCAATCCTGTCTGTCCCGTCCTGTCCGGTATCGACCCCATCTGTCCGGTATCTACTCGTGTAACTGGTATCGATCTCGTCGACCTCTGGCTTCCTGTTGTTCCACGCCAGACTTCTGCCTTACTTCTTCCGCCCTGCGATTGCCGAGTCACATTTGTGTTAACGTGCATGACTGTCCCATTCCCGTTGAATAAAGTTTGTGTGAGAAACGTTACGCATCTGGGTCCTCCTCCTATTCTGGTTCTGACATTTTATATTCGTACATGTTGTAGCAAATTTGGATGACCAATAAACTGTTTGAACAAATAAGCGATTGAATGATTTATTTTAAGAGGTGAGTTTATTCCTTTGTAAACCTTTCTGGGGCACGACATCCATCCATCCATTATCTGCACCTATTATCTTCAGTAGGGTCACGAGGGTGCTGAGCCCATTCCAGCTGTCCTCAGGGAAAGGGCAGGGGACACCCTTAACTGGTTGCCAGCCAGAGACAGAATACTCACTTACTCATTCACACCCGGAGACAATTTCAACCGGCCAATTAACCTGACATGCATATTTTTGGAATGTGAGAGGGAAATGAAATGCCCTTAGGAAACCCTCGCAAGCACGGAGAGAACATGCAAACTACACACAAGACGGTTTGATCCCATGACCTCAGGACTGTGCCACGGACGCGCCAACCACTCTGCCGCCGTGCTGCCCGTAGCTCGACATAGATTCAAGATAACTTTATCCCATAAATGGACGAAAAAAACTTTTGGTCAACTGCCTACTCAACAATTTTAAGATAATTCTTTTCACCATGTTTGAAAGCTCAACCTAGTTTAATCAAGACACAGACTCTCGGATTAAAGGGATTGTATTTACTAATCATCTACCCTGGAAACGTGAACAGGAAACAACACAAATTAAGGGTAACAAAAAGACAAAGCAATATAGAAGTTGGGATCTTGCAACATGGTTGGCTTAATTTTTACTTTACATAGAACCTAGGAAACTGGGCATTATTGTAATTGGATACCAATAGATACCTGCAACCACTGGATGATTTTTTTTTTTCAGTGCCATTATGTGATGATGTGTGGAAACCGGTTCTGAGGTTCCTGGCCATAGTCTGCAGTAAAGAATCCTCAAGGCTGGATGCGTAGTTGGAACCATTATCACTGGATGCTGGGAAGCTGTGGTTCTCTGCTGGTTGCCCGCAGGTCCTTTGTCTTGAGGGGCCACTTTGAGATTGCTGGCTGAATCCCACCGACTTGGCAGCTGGTTCGAAGCCGAACTTTTTGGTTGCTGGCTAGAAAGGACTTGGTCCTTTGCTCCTTTCTAGCCGCTTGCTCTAACATAACTGATTTTAGGGTGTGGTTCATGAGAGATAACACCAAACCTCCATTTGGGCCCCGGTGCTGTGCAATGCTTTGCCCACTGAGATTCGATATGCAACCTCAGTGGATTTGTTTAACTATCTAGACTTAAAACACACTTCTATTCTATAGCTTATGAATAACATATTTCACATTGACAATATTTGTGTATTATTTGTTATCGCAACATCTGTTAGCCTGGTCATCCTGGAAGGGGAATACCTCATGTGCAGTCCCTTCTCAATGTTTCTTCATTTACCTCATATTGAGGTTTTGAGTTTTTCCTTGCCCTCATGTAGGTTTTAGATCAGGGGATGGTGTCTGTAGTTTGCAATAATCTGTGGTCTGTGCAGCCCTTTGAGACTCCTTGTCATTAAGGGCGTCACAAATGATATAAACTTGACATGAATTTAATTTTTAATTTGTGTCGTATTGTGGTGAAAATGCTGTAAGGAGGGGCCGAAAAAACATCTTATTCCGAACAAAAAAAAAAACAGCGTAAGGGTGGAACGCCATATCTCAGGGTCTACTGGGTTGATTATGTGAACAAATGTATGCAAGTCCAGAACTTTCTAGTTATGATTTATGGCATTTATGCAGAATACTGTATTTGCTTGTGAAAAATGAAATGTTCAAAGGCATGAGGCAGCTGTGAAGGAACTCCTCTACTTATTTTGTGCTTCAATTTTTTACAAATAAGTGTGACCTTTGGAGATAGCAAGAAAGCAGAAAGACTTTTGTTCTCGTAATAAAGAGTTCCATAACATGACCCTCTCTCTCGCTTTTCTGTATTCACTTGAGACTCTCGGATCAAGGAAGTAGGCCAAGGATGATTGCAGACGTATGTGGTGCCCTACACTCATTCAGTTGCCACTACAGTACAAAAGCATATATAAAAATGTGGCGGAAAAAATTGTTTTTTGTTGGTGAAAATTGTTGCTTATAGTACATAGTACAGCAGACCTACTTGAATCCGTTCTGAGGCGGGGATCGCAAAGTCAAATTGATGTTTAGCAGGGGGCCTTCAGAATGAGATATTCAGGCACTGAAGTATTACATCAGTGTTGATAAAGCTGTTTGTTTAGCCAATCAGATTCTGGCATGGCAAGTAATCGCCTAATAGGGGGCCTTGGGAAACGTCAATGATTTAACATTCTATTATTGCCTAGGGTGCGGTAACCGGAAGTATCACAACGAAACGGTGAAGAAAAAAATTCCCTGTGTCCACTGCTTCTGTCGAACTTATGTCACCTTTTTCAGCTCTGAATTTAATAAAAAAAAACGTATGTGCTTGAATTTTGGGTGAAGTGCTTGTAAATGGTTGAAATTGTTGCCATGTGTCTCCGAAATCAGACACGTAGGACCACGCATTATATAAATGCAAATAAAACAAGTCTCCTTAAAAATGATGGTGACAGGGTGACGGATTGGTTCACAATGGATTCCTTATTTTAATGGTACTGGAGATATTGGTCGTATTGGTTTTGAAAGTCCTTAAAAATGCTTGAATTTGGCCATGACCCCGGAATCGATGGGACAGGCTCTACGTTCAGCATTTGCTTGGATGCTGATAGAATTAATTGAAACACATGGAACAGCAGAGTAATTAAAATCTTCTTGAGAAAACAAGGGAGGATGGATTTTGTGCATAGATTAAAAATATTGTTTATGAGTAAAATGTAGCTTTATTCCTGAATAATAGTGCAATTTATGGCATAATTATTGAAGCTTTTTATACAAGTCACAGCTGCAGCTACAGTATATGTTTTATAGCCAAAGAATAGATTTTGAGGGTGGTATGGATTCAGAAATAGCACAACTAAAGGCGTAGGTGTGAAATGCACAACCCGTCAATGCCCATCAAATATGTTTGTTCAAAATAAAAATGTAATACAAGACTACAACTGTGAGTGTCAACTCCATCACTTAATTTAACTCAGTTGATTTTTTTTTTTCGTTGACAATGTTTATGTCCAATGCTTCTCTTGCATGAAATAAGTAACACTGTACTACTGTATTGCACATTGATTAATCGGAAAATATGTAATACCTCGTACTCAATCTAGGCTAATACAGTACTTACATTTGTGATTAGTAATCAAAATCCCAATATATACTTAAATAGTATATTTTTTCTTTACTGATTTGTAAGGCATTTTGAATAACCCCAGTCATACATTTTTTGATACATAGTTGGTTGTTTGGTTGGATTTTTTAACCACTCGGATCATAGGGGCAGCCTTCCCTGTGGTGTGTCCTGGGTAAGTACAACCTGGTGGCGCCCGAATGTTTATGTTACATGTCATTTGAACTCTTATTCATTAAATACCTATCAAATGATAAGTAAAAAAATAACCATTTATAATTATAGTTATTTTAAACGGTATAGGAGTTCTCCAATTTGTTACTGCATCATGGGCATTGTTTATGCTCTTTCTCAGATGCTGAATTTAAAAACTCGATGACACCATATAACAAAAAAGACAATTCAGTGAAGACACTTTCTAGTGATCTACTAGTAGATTGTGATCTACTTAACAAACACCCCTGGTCTAGTGTATAGTGACAGTATGCTAAACAATTGCATATTTCAGGCGCAACTGATATCCATGGAGCACAGCGGCGCAGTGGTTAGCGTGTGTGCGGCACAGTTCTGACTTCATGAGATCGAACCTCCTGTGTGGAATTTGCATGTTCTCCCCGTGCTTGCGTGGGTTTCCTCCGGGCACTCCGGTTTCCTCCCACGTTCCAAAAACATACATGTTAGGTTGATTGGCTGGTCTAAATTGTCCCTAGGTGTGAATGAGCGAGTGAATTGTCTGTCCTTGTGTGCTCTGTGACTGGCCGGGAACCAGTTCAGAGTGTCCCCTGCCCACTGCCCGACGATAGCTAGGATGGGCTCCAGCACCCCCGCGACCCTACTGAGGATAGGCAGTGATGATAATGGATGGATGATTTCCATGGAGAATCTCACTCTCACCGGGTTTGTCGAGTTAGAACATGGGCAGGTATGCGGCAGTATTCCGCTGACTAATTAAGACAGCAACGGCTGTTGGCATTATTCAGTTGGCGGCACCCGTCTTGCCCAAGGACACTGACGTAACGGGTGGAAGCAGCACTTGAGCGATGACTGTGTCAATGTCACCTTCGGTTTCGCTTTGCTGTTAGCGATGCGCTCCGATTGTCCCGGCCTGCCAAACCAATGACAGTGTCTCTCTCAAACCCGCCGAGGCTAACGATGTGTACCTAAAGGCAGCACAGGTCCGTGTGCATGTACAAATACATCCGCTGGGTTGTTTTGCAGGGTTTTTAATGAGTTGAGCAATAAAGACATCGTTCATTACCCTTCTAATATGATTTTAATGTATTTGTACCTCTTTGGGAAAAGGTTAAAATAAGATTAGCACACCATCACAATGAATTAACGTTTTTTTGATGCATTTGAAGTTGGGATTACAAAGTGAAATTGCTGTAGAGCGGGGGATACAAAACCTATGCTAGTGCATAGGTAATGCATTCCAAACCCCCAGTATTCCAAATAAAAACATATAAAAAACAAAAGTATAAAGTAGTAAGTACTACTCATGTGTAATATGCATTCTTATGAATAAAAACATAAGTACATGTAAAGGAAAAATGACATGTTATATACCATGGTGTGACGTGACTTGAGCTGGTACGGTGGTGTTGTTGGGTGGATGTAGAGGAAGGGAGGAAATTACAGTTTCAGATAAAAACCTGGAAATAACAAAATAAAATATCGTATGTACTACTTAGGTGAAACATATATGTTTATTATCAAATAGAATAAATACATCTTGAGAAAAAAAATAACTTTTATCTCACTTTGGTGTGACGTGACACAAGCTGGTATAACTGTGTAGCAAGTGGATGCAATAACGTACTAATCATGTTTTAGAGAAAATAAAATGTCATAGAAAGGGTCCAAAATAAATCTTATTCCATACTACAAAGTAAAAGTTATTTAAATACTTGAAAATGCTTGAATTTAAATGTCGTGTTTCAAAAATGTAATTGCTTGTAAATGCTTGAAATTAGTGCCATGTTTCTCAATAATTCTGCTTGAAAATGACGCCGACACTGCTCTCTGGTGGCCATTGCATTACTTAGTTATGAAGCATCACTGCCCCCTATGAGTTGCACCCAGGAGGACGGATGCATGCTACACCTATACAGGGCAAGGATACGTAATTTATAAGAGGAAGAACTTCTTGCAACTCAAAATGAAAGCTACATATTAAGGTCACTTTTACCCCAACATTTTTACAAACGTATTATTCCACAAATATATTGGTCAAGGTCTAAAAATCAAATGTCTGTATAAATGCACACACAAGATTAAAACTTGCAGATGTAAATCCCAGATATACTTAGGCTCTGCAAAATACATGAGTCACACCAGATTTCTCATTTTAATGGTACTGGAAAAGTTGGAAAATTGACTTTGAAAGTCCTTAAAAAACGCCTGAATTCAGCCTACCTATCTACCCTGGCCATATCCCTCGAGAGGGGTGACTGACAGCAAGACACATACAAAAACAAAGAAAATAAAAAAGGGAAAAAGTTGCAAAAAACACACACAAAAATTTTTGGACCATGGCCAACCCAAATACCCAAACAAGGTAAGCACCTCGGCACCCAAGTCGGTCATGTTTCGTCCCTTCAGATGAAACGGGACCGAAGAAAGCACCCATGTCACTCGGGTCAGGGTGACACAACACACTCTTCTGTTCAAAAGCAGAGCCCAAAAGCTTTCACTGGTTTACCCCTGCCGCATCATACGGGTGCCCTGCCCATCCCTTAGAGCATGTATAAATATCCCACTATCCTTTTACAACACCTCTCCACTCATTCTTATCACCAACAAGAGCTCTAGCTTCCACTATATTTAGAACTCTTTCCTGCAGTGCACTCACAACACCATCCATCCAGGTCAATCTCGGCCTTCTTCTTGGTCTCCTTCCATTTACTTCTGTTCTATAGATCCTCTTCAACATTCGCTCCTCATCCATCCTCTTCATGTGTCCAAACCAACTGAGTACTCTCGCTAAACAATTGCATATTTCAGGCGCAACTGATATCCATGGAGCACGCTTGCTCAGTTCCATTACTTCAGTTCTGTCTCTCACAAATTCATTTCTCAATCTCTCCAATCTTGTCACTCCTAACATACTCCTCAAACACTTCATCTAAAAAACATTTAATTTCCTTCTCAAATTTGCATTCAGGCTTCAAGTCTCTGCATTATAAAACACAGTCGGCACAATCACACTCTCGTACAGTCCACTCTTAACAGCCATACTCATACTCTTGTTTCTCATCACTCTCCTCAGAGCATCCAAAACGTTGCTTCCTTGATTCACTCTGTGCAATACCTCGCACTCCATTCCACCAACTGCAGCTATATCACAACCCATGTACCTAAAGATTTCATCTTCTTCCAGCACCTGTCCATGCAACCTTATTTCTAACGCCATGCCCACTCCATCACGTGAACATTTCATCATCTTACTCTTCCCAAATCCATTACCAACCTTCTCAATTTTCCTCAGAATCAGCCACAAGCGCTGTGTCGTCTGCAAACAACAACTGACAAACAACATTTTTTATGACGTCAACCAACAGCAGACGGGCGTCTTAGATACGTAACTTGCAATACCTCGCACTCCATTCCACTAACTGCAGCCACATCACAACCCAAGTACCTAAAGCTAATAGATAAGCCATAGATAAGGTATACAAACCCTGAAAAGCATCATAAGGAGGGGTCGCCATATCCAGGGGTTCTACTGTATTTCCAAAAAGACCATGCGAGCATGAGTAGTACCTCAGAAGAAAGCATCTATTTTCCACCCACTCTCATTTAAAAAAGGAGCATCATTTGTTTCTGGGAGTCTGTGAGAGTGTTTGGGAGTCGAGCCAAGAAAATAACGATAAGCCGGACATCAGCGTGCATGTGCGAGTACGAGGCGGGCATACTAAACACTCGCAAAAGCCTCGCGGCCACTGTCGAAATTTGCTCCGGCGGTGCAAGCGGCGATCCGCAATTTGCAAACAGTTTATTATCACTCGGGTAAAAACAAAAACAAGGAATAAATAAATAGTTCTTTCAAGAGGCGTGAAATCCCATTATGGATGCTTATCTGACTTTCCTCCCTGACCATTTTTCAGCTTTTCCGCATCCAGTTGCCAGGATACGGCTCACGTCCTAATTGTTTTGACTGAGTTACAAGCTGTTTAATAAAGGCACCTTGTACAGTGTTCAGATTCGAGTCATGCACAAGCTCAGCCAAACAATTTATCTTAAGGGGGCTGGGCCGGATGTGCAAATGCTGCCCCATTTTAATCCCTTAAATCCAAACAGTTGTGGATACGGTAAAGAGGGTATTTGAGTTTTGTCAGATCATGTGAGGTGAAAAGTGTGATAAACATGTTGCTTTTGTTGTGAGTTCATTGGGATTTTTGAAAACCAATGGTATCCATTTCCTCAGTTCTACAACAGACCGGATTAGACCAGTGCTAATGCTTCGACGAAAAAGATACAATACTCTGGGTCAGGGTTGGGTAGGGATACTTTAACTTGATTACTTTCAATTACTTTTGGAATACTCCAATACCAAATATGCTAATAAAAGACAAAAGAAACTAAATATGAACAAAATGATGACTCACAACACGTGGTAAGCTTTCTCTCCTGGCTTTGATCTCTTTGATCTCCGGCAAAACTAACATGAAATGCGACAGAAACAAAATGAAAATAAATCCAAACAGCTTGCCAACATCATTTTTGCCATTCCATGTATCCCGTTACTCCCCAAGCCTGCACAAAATTTATTCATTCTATTCATATTATTTTCTTTTGTCTTTTATTAGCATATTTGCTATTGGAGTAATCCAAAAATAATTGAAAGTAATCCAGTTAAAGTAACCCTACCCAACCCTGCTCTGGGTTCATACAGGTGTTTGATATCCCTGTAAATGCTTGAATTTTAATGTTATGTTTCAAGGATTTAAAAGTGCTTGAATTTTGGGTGATGTGCTTAGAAACGCTTGAAATGGTTGCCATGATTCATAACATGTTTGCTTGAATAAGACACCGAGTGTCATGTCCTGCACGGTTGTCATGGCATCCAGCTAGCTCCGCCCCTTGACACTGGCTGAGACGCATTGAACTGATGGTTTGTGGAGTACTTAAACGCTCGTTTTGGGACTGCCCATTGCCTGACCATTGCTTAACCTTGAGGAAAACCTGTTCATGCCCGTTTGTTCTGAGTAATGCCTAGTTTGTAATTTTGATTACCTTTGAACCTGTTTTGTTTTGTCCTTGGTCCGACAACTTTTATTTCTCAATTAAAGTGAAAGATCGGCTACGCAAATGAGTTCCGACTTCCTGCTTCCTGGTCCGTTTCCTTGACACCGACACTGCTCTCTGGTGGCTTCGCTTTGCCTTTGCATTTTTTTCTTTCGTCATGGTTAAGGGCAGCTGATATAAGTTTGTGGCAAAAATTGGCTGACAATTTGAAAGAAACATCTTGCATTGATGTGCTTGAATTTGGTCTAGAAAATGAACCCTGCAACTTCACCTAGACAGGATACGCCTCTTTTTAAGGACGAGTGTCCAATTGTAAGTATCCGGTTATATTGGGTCAAAACGATTTTAAAACTTTTACTTGCAAGGACAGCCATGTTCTTTGAATAAGTTTTGCTTTTTTTAAATTTATTTTATTTCTGCCTTATTTTTAATAATAGTCTAAGGCAGTGATTTTGTTTACATGGTTTTTGTGCCTTCTTTATATTTTTTGACAACATAATTATCAGTTTGTTGTACCAAATCGAATGGAGAAATAACTGTGGCACAACAGATCGGTTAAGAAATCATGCGTTTGTTACCTGCACTACTCTCCGGTCCAAAATCAAGAGCCTTCAGCTGGTACAAAATGCTGCAGCGAGGCTTTTAACTAAGAAAAGAAAGTTTGATCACATCACCCTGATTTTAGCTAACCTGCATTGGCTCCCTGTTAGCTTAAGATGTGATTTTAGGGTTCTGTTGGTAGTATACAAACTCATGCATGGACTTGCTTCCTCATATCTTTCAGATTTAATTCCCCCCTATGTTTCGGTAAGGAGCCTTCACTCCGAAAATGCTGGTCTATTAGTGATCCCAAGAGCCAAGAAGAGATCCGCAGGTCCAAGAGTGTTCTCCATTCGGACCCCGGTGCTGTGGAATGCTCTTCCCCCTGAGATTCGATCTGCAACCTCAGTGGAAATGTTCAAATCTAAGCTTAAAACACACTTCTATTCTGTAGCACAGTGATTTTCAACCACTTTGCCGTGACACACTAGTCTGCCGTGAGAGATTGTCAGGTGTGCCGTGAGAAATTATCCAATGTCGCTTTTTAAAATGTAAAATTTTATAAAACATTTATGAATCATTTTCTGCAAATATTATGTCATTGTCATTATGTCAAAACAGGGGGTATCATACATTATATTGTAACTAAACATACTGTTCAGTGTCATATTATAACATTTTTATTTAGTGGTGTGCCGCAATTTTTTTCCAATGTGAAAAAACTTGCCCTGGCTCAAAAAAGGTTGAAAAACACTTCTGTAGCATGTGAATAACCTATATTTTATGTTGACAATATCTGTGTATTATTTGTTATTGCAACATCCATTGCAGCCTGGTCATCCTTGGAAGGGGGATTAACCTCATTTGCGGTCCCTTTTCTAGGTTTTTTCATTTTCCTCACGTTGAGATTTTTGAGTTTTTCCTTGCCCTCATGTACGTTTTAGATAAAGGGATGGTGTCATAATAGTCTGTGGTTCGCAATAATCGGTGGTCTGTGCAGCCCTTTGAGACTCTTTGTGATTAAGGGCTGAACAAAAAAACATGACTTGACTTGACTACGATCAGACTACTTGCAATTGCAAAGGTATTCTTATATTTTTGATAATTGAAAGCTTAATTTTTTTCATTGGCATGTTTTCTTCTTCCTTTAGCATCACTAAAAGCATTAAGACCCATAGCGAATGAATAAGGTAAAACAATACAGCATTAGCTCGCAGTCATTACGAACGACAAGTTTCTGAACTGAACAAAGAGAGAGAAAGGCATAGTAGGAAGTAACTCAGCCAATAGCATGTCTGCATTTTTTTAACGCCAAGATGCAAATCAGTAGCAGACCAGCATTTTACATGACGTTCACAAAGCAGGCACACATCTTAAAGACCTTACACGTCATACATAAGAACCCTACAAAGTTATTATTTTGTAAGTTTCAAATTTCATTAGAACACAAGCTTGTGTCCATAGTTATCACGGTTTTGCTTCTCCCTTTAGCATTAGTGCATCTCTTAGGACATGTAGTTAATAAGTCCAGTACAAAAAATACAGTATTGTATCACACTTACTCACCAAAGTCCTCACAAACCACATACGGTTCTGAACTGCATGAAGAGAGGCATTGTGGGAGGTAGTTCAGTCCATAGAATGTTGAAATCTTCATGACGCCATGACACAAACCAATGGCTGACCAACATTTTTTAAAGCATTGACCACCAGCTGTAAAGCGTAACTCAACATATGTGTGAACACTGTTTTAAAGCATGCAAATTGGGTTGTTGATGTCGTATACTTTGAAAAAATTCTGTAAAAAGGGGGTGAAATACATCTTATTCCACCGTAAAGTCAAAACGTCATAATGCGGGGATATTCTATCTGGGGGTTCTACTGTTTGTACATAATTACAATCTTTCTTCTCAGACCCCCAGGAAACCGGCCACAAACAAGATGTGTGGTTTTATCCTTGTCAAATCTAAAGAAATGCATTCGACTCCGTTAACGTATTCTGTAAAGCATGTCGGAGCCGCTGCAAAGTGATTTGTGACATACGAGGAAGAAGCAAAGAATCGATACGAGCGGCGGTGGTTAGCGCCGTATCGATCCGTCAGATCACGGACCATCAGTTAGAAAAAAAAGATTTAATCTAAAATATTGACTCCTCCGCCGTGCACCAACAATTTGAATAGTTATTATTGATGATGATTATGTTGATGAAAAGATAATGTCTAATCTCTGGAGCTGGGTTTTTTTTCAGGGAGTGTAATTATTGACATCAAAACATAATGTTGTGTGTTGGCTTTTTATCACTAAGTACTTTGTAATAAATTGCTGCATGGATTTTGGAGGACCGATTGTGCCATATGTAGAAAAAAAATGTGTAAATAAATCACACATTAATGGATCCCTCAACCGCATGGGTTTTTGAGGCGTCAATGAGGACAAAACTCTGGACAGCTTTTTCAACTGTTGACGGTCCCTGGCCTGTTTTGCGTCAGGCAAAGTTGGCACCAGTCCATCTATCCATCCATTATCTGCACCGCTTATCCTCAGTAGGATCACGGGGGAACTGGAGCACAACCCATCTGTCTTTGGGCAGTGGGCAGAAGACCTGAACTGGTTGCCAGCCAGTCGCAGGGCACACAAGGACATACAACTCACTCGCTCATTCACACCTAGGGACAATTTGGACCGGCCAATTAACCTGACAGACATGTATTTGGAATGTGGGAGGAAACCCACGCAAGCAGGAGGAGAATATGCAAACTCGGCATGAGGATTTGATCCCATGACCTCAGAACTGTGGCACCAGTCCAGTCCTTAATATTGTTGACCCAGGTCTTTTTCAGTCTTCCTCTCCTTCTGCCCCCTTGGACTGTGCCCTGGAAAACTATGTTGGCCAGTCCCGATTATCTTGTCACATGACAGTACTACTGAAGTCTGCACACAGTTCACAAGTTCTTCGTAGGGTCCAAAGTGCCCTCTGCAAAGGTGGGTAGTTACTTGAGTAAGTTTTGACTGTAAGACTGTCTGCTGCAGCCTTTCGGCAGTGGCTCAGGAGGTAGAGCGCTCGTCTTTAGATCAAGAGATCGCAGTTCGAATCCCGGCTCCTCCGTGTTACATGTCGAAGTGTCCTTGGGTAAGACACTGAACCCCTAATACCCCCAGTGAGCAGGTTAGCGCCTTACATGGCTGCACGGCCGCTATTGGGAAATGTGAAGAACAACGTAAAGTGCTTTGGGAAGTCTTGACTTGAAAAGCGCTATATAAATGCAGATCATTTCATTTCATTTCATTTCATTTCTGATCTTCATTTTTGTAATTTTGGTCTGTCTGGCATCCGGCCCATGAGAGGGTGGTAATGTTTGGATCTGGCACACTACCTTTCCCCAGAGGGCAACAGGTTTGGAACTGGACACACCTGTACCAATATCCCCACACCTTACAGTCATTACCCTGACCCTTTATAATGTGTTTTTTGACATTCAATTGTCATTTCCATGCTACTTTAATCCTGTCTTTTGTTATTATGTCAGGTTTGGTTTTTGTTAATGGTTTGCACATTTTGTTAGTTGTTTTAAGACACGGTTTGATTTTGTGCGTTGTTCCTGTTTTTTTTTTTTCTAATAAATACTGCGTTCCCTGCGTTTGGGTCACCTACGCAAACGTGGCATGAATACATTATTAAATTGCATAATCTATATGTCATATTTGTATGTGTTAAGTTATTTTTATGGGTTACATTTTTAGGTATTTCTTTATTCATGTATTTTAACATATGGCAGGATTGGTCCTCCATTATATACAATGTTTGAGTAAAACATTTATAAAAACTGCAGTTGTGCGCTGCATGCTAATCGACAGAACACCCAAACCGCAGCAAATGCTAATATGTACGCTATGCTAATGCAATTCGAAACGTGAACTCTTATCCGGTGAGGCGAGCTGTCATTCTGCTGCTGCAAAGCGATCTGCATGTGACACGGCGGCTAGCTAGCGTTGACCTTGCTAAGTCAGGCTGGCGTGTCTCGCAGGTAGATTGTCCGCCGTGTTCCATCACGCCCGTCGCCTTTCTCATTTCAATAATTGTTCCGAGTTTCGCTTCCAACCATCCATAAACGACACCATATTGAACCTGCCGTATGGAAATTACATGGTGGGTACTACATCTGGAGGCTGGGGAAGGGTACACCCTTTATACACTTGTAAGCATTCAATAGAAATATGTTTCATGCATTCTATTTTCTTCACCAAAAGACACTCTGGAATTATCTGGCGCACCCCTTTTTTGTCATGTATTTTATTATATGTGGACTGGACTATGAGGCGACTGGGAATAAAACTACAGTAAAAGCTAGAATATTTGTGCAGAGACATTGCACATTTTATACACTTATACCTACGGTATGTAATTGTGCAACGATTGATCAGTTGAAGAAGTTCAAAATTGCACACTAATCCATTAACAGCTATCGATATATACCCAGGTTGCGGTGGTTGAAATGCTAAACCAACCACTAGAACGATAGTGATAAAGATGACACAGGCAAAGTTGGCACCAGTCCATCTATCTATGAACAGGAATAACACTGTTATAAATAACTTTAACTGTTTTGTAACAGTGTTATTTTTTCAGTAACGGGGAGATCTAACTAATTATTTTTTCTAGCGTTCTCACGCTGTTACCATTATTGAGGGTGTGTTACTTTGAATAAATGGACACAAGCATGTTGGTATGGCAGTTTACTTCCATGTCACTCACAAGTAAACCAAAAAATACAACTCTAAACATCAGGGGTCTTACCGCTCAGTAACAATGTGGCATTATGAGTAATATAGTTCTTCTGTTACTAAAGGCTTAACATGACATAGGGAGAGGAATTTGATATTATATTTTCTTACAATTGACCTTTGTTGAGAACAAAATATTTGAAGTGCAGTTGCCTATTTCTACTTGAGCAGTGTCTCAGATTGTGAAACTCAGATTTAATTTACTAAACACTCTTCATGTTGTTTACTGCTGATTGTTTGACAAACAGCAACTTATTATTAAAGTAACGGAATAATTACTTTTCCTAGTAACTATTTACTTTTACTATAGAGTAATTCAGTTACTGACTCAGTTTCTTTTTGGAAGAAGTAATAAGTAACTATAGCTCATTACTTATTTAAAGTAAGTTGCTCGACACTGCACATGAAAAGGTATTGGATTTTTCTCATCATCAAACTATTTTTTACTTGTAGTGCCAGAAACAACTGTTATAGAATAAAGAAAAAAAATAAAGTCTTCCTAAAAGATATACTGTACGTAAGCACAAAAATGTACGCCATGGGAGAAAAATCGTTGGTGTATCTGATGATAAATTGGACTTTGCATGTATTTAAATGTTTCCAGGACAACATTTTTGCTCTCTCCATTCTCCAACATCAATATGTCATGTATTGGTGTCATGATTACCGTATTTTCCGCACTATAAGGCGGACCTAAAAGCCTTATTTTTTTCAAAAGCTGACCATGCGCCTGATAATACAGTGTGCCTTATTTATGGATCAATATTAAATTGCAAAGTCTTCCAACTAACTTGCAGCCGCCAAATAGATTTTCCCCCGAACGCCAAGTAGTCTGCGGTGTATGCTGGGATTTATTTACCGGCGTTTCATTGGCTAACCAATGTGTCAATCATCATTTGAATCGATCACTACTGGCTAAAGTTATTCGGAGGTCAAAGGGCAGATCCTTTTTATCATTTACAGGCTGGCATTGGCTGAAGCGGCAAAACAAAGCCTGCAATTGGCAGAAAAAGATGAGTGCGTATAGCACACGGTTGACGGCATACAGAAAGCATTTTTTTTTTACTATTCTGTATTTGTAAATATTTTCTTCTCCTGGATTTACTAAACTCACGGATATAAGAGGACCATGGCTGCACATTATTATTGAACACAACAACTTCGGTGAGCTTCTTTGGCTATATATTTTCCCTGTATCTTGTTTCAGACTGAACTCGATTTCTCTATGATAAGCGGTGCAAATAATGGATGGAATGGAGTGTCTATTTTTAGATTAAACTCAATTCCAAGTGTTTATTGTCATATGCACAGTAAAGTTGCGAGCGAAAATAGAAACTAAGGAATGGTTGGCATTTCTTGAATCCCAAGACTTTAACCTTTCGATTGATGGAACGATGCATTTGAGTGACATCGTACGGACACCGCATCCGCACGTGTTCTCGACACGTATTTGCGTCTTTGCAAGCTTTGGGAATGTTAAGGGGGTAACAAGTTTGACTGAACTATCTGACTGTTTTGTCGACGTTCCCATTGTAGCGCCTTATAATCCGGTGCGTCTTATGTATGTCAAATATAGGACCAAAAACTATTTTTTCGGGGTGCGCCCTATAACCCGGTGCGCCTTATAGTGCGGAAAATACGGTACTTATGTGACTCAACTGTGCCCGCTCATTTGGCGCCAACTGCCGTGGGTTCTAATGTGCTCCCTGTCAGTATTTGAACCCAGTCCTGTCAAACTCCAGTTGTCAGTCCGTCCGCGAATCTCTGTGTACACTAGGCAAGCCTTTTTTCGACCCTGACTCACGCCTGTACCGTTTATTGCTCCTGTTTGTCTCCCGCCATGACCTGTTTTGATCTTGACCACGTCTGCTCCTCCGTCCCGGCTTACGACTCGTTTCCGACCCCGACCACGTCTTGCTCCCCCAGTCCCAGCTACCGACCAGTTTTCCACCCCTGACACCGCCATCGCTCGCTGTGGAAGATCCACTTCCGCGTTCGGAACACAATCCGAGAATGAGGGAGAGAGATTCCCGGATCATGGGCGCAGCCCTTCCTCTCTCTTTCAATATAACTTGTGGTAAATGTCATGCAAGTGGGTCCTGTTTCTGTTCTGGTCCTGACAATTGGCCGCGCAAGAACTTTTTGTCTTATTGCCACATTTCAGGCTTTAAATTTAAAGCTAAAAAAGTATTTTCCAGGAATAAAAAACATGAGACACAATCGTGGAATGTAACCAACTTATTTTAGATCATATTTACAACAGGGCAGCACAGCGACGCAGTGGTTAGCGCGTGTGCGGCACAGTTCTGAGTTCGTGGGTTCGAACCCCCTGTGTGAAATTTGCATGTTCTTCCAGTGCTTGCGTGGGATCCTCCGGGTATTCCGGTTTCCTCCCACATTCCAAAAACATGCATTTCAGGTTAATTTGCCGGTCCAAATTGTCCCTAGGTGTGAATGAGCGAGTGAGTTGTCTGTCCCTGTGTGCCCTGCGACTGGCTGGCAACCAGTTCAGGGTGTCCCCTGCCCACTGCCCGGAGATGGCTGGGATGGGCTCCAGCACCCCCGCGACCCTACTGAGGATAATCGGTGCAGATAATAGATGGATAATGGATATTTACAACAAAAAAGGTATGTGTTGCAAAACTATTGCCCCTCTATTCTCTCAGCCAACTGACTCCATAGGTCACCCCGATCACTTCTGAATGATTCAACATTGACCTAAATGACTAACAATGACAGAGTGTCATTAGGTCTCAATTTTAAATGCACCTGCCCCGCGTTGGGCTCAGAGGCCCGCCAAAGGAGTCACTGAAGATCAGACAACATTATGAAGACCAAATAACACACCAGGCATGTCTGGGATAAAGTTGTGGAAAAGGTCAAAGCAGAAATGGGATACAAAAAAATTCGCCTTATTTACACATCTCTCAGAGAAGCACTCAAGAGGTCCATTATCTCATTGGATGACATGCAGGCATACACAGCTGAGGTGGGACAATCTGTAAACTAACAGCTATTAGTCGTACTTTGCATAATCTGCCTGGCTGGAGGTGATACGAGGGAGAAGGACGATTCGAGTCAGTGGACCAGCGATCTGAAGCATGTCATCATCTACATCAACGAGCCGGCAGAGATGGGAAGAATGTTTACGATTATGTTTTTTTTTAAATTGATTTTCACCATGTTTTGTGTACTGTCACCCAATGCCAATTGCACTCTGGTCATCCTGGACGAGGGATTGCCACCTGTGTGGGCCCTTCTAAAGGTTTCTTATTTTCCTCATGCTGAGGTTTTTGAACTTTTCCTCGCCCAAAGGTTGGTTTAAGATCAGCGGATGGTGTAATAGTAACCTGTGCAGTCCTTGAGACATCTTGGGCTATATAATTAAATGTGACTTGACTTGAGTTTATGGAAACGTGTCGAGAAGAAAGCCGTTTTTAAGAGAATACCATAAAAAGGTCAATTTTGTATTTACAAGAAACTAAATAGGAGACACAGATAACATGTGGAACAAGGGACTTTCGTCAGATGAGACAAAAATTTACTTTTTGGGCTAAATGCAAAGTTTTACGTTTGACGTAAGCGTAACACTGCACATTCCCCTTAAAAAAACACCACGCCAACTGTTAAACATAGTGGTGGCAGCATCAGAGTTTGATTTTCATCAGCAGGGACTGGGAAGATGGCTAGAGTTTGTGGTAAGATGGAGCCAAATACAGGGCAATTCCGTTAGAAAATATGTTGAAGTGTAACATAAAGTAAAATCTACAATGGAATAGTTTAAAACCTACAATATAAAGGTGTGAAAATAGCCAAACCAAAGTCCAGAACACAATCCTATAAAGCAGGGGTGACAAACCCGGTCCTCAAGAGCTGCATGTCCTGCATGTTTTTGAGGTTTCTCTTCCCCAACTCAGTTGATGCAAATATAAAGCTTTTTAGCAAGCTGTGTTTGAGCTTGATAATGACGCAGGTAATTTGACTCACCTGTAATTAAGCAGAGAAACTCCAAAAACATGCAGAACTGGGTATAAAGCATTTTTGTAAAAATCTGAAAGATGTTATGTGCAAACGATCACATGAAGCTCAAAAGAACTTTGGGAATGGGCAAATATTTCTATTGTGCAAATGTATAAAGACATACCCAAAAAAGACTTGTGGCTGTAATTGCAGCAAAGGAGATTTAACATAGAATTAACTTAAAGGGGGGCAATATATTTGCAACATATACTTAATTTATATATATATATATATATATATATATATATATATATATATATATATATATATATATATATATATATATATATATATATATATATATATATATAGAGAGAGAGAGAGAGAGAGAGAGAGAGAGAGAGAGAGAGTTATCTTTATCTACAAGTTTTAATACTGAAACATGGCATTATGTAAAGAAGTTCTTGGGGGCTAATACTTTTGCAAAGCATCGTATGTCATCGAATCACAATTTCCCTGAGTTGAAATCAATAAGGATGTTTCTCTTTTGAGTGAATTATTTGTGTAAATATCGTCAAGAAAACTGAAGTAAAGCGCAACCCTTCTAGACATCTATTCAACAAGTTTTTGCTGGGTAGAATTGGATCACAGACTTGGGATTTCAAACTTTGCACTGACCTTTGTTCTCTGATGTTTTAGAGCATGAGTAAATAAATCTCGGTAGTTTTTTTAGTCAGATGTTGAAAGTGTTAGATTGCTCTTACGGTTGTTTAGAAAATACTGAGTGTCTCTCCGTCCTCGCTTATAGACTGACCCTTTTTTATTTTTGAGGTTAAACATAACACTTACCTGTTCACCAGTGGAGTTTTCGAAAAAGGAGGCGCTGCGACCCTTTTTCACGATGCCGTTCAGCGGAGCTTTCGATTTTGACCTGCATCACCATCACCATCAGTTTTCACGTCTTGCTCAATGTCTAAACATTCAACCATCCTCTGATTAAGTGCTCGCATTAGTGACCTGTACCTATTCGAACTATGAAGAGGTTGTATTCAGGGCTTGATGTTGGTTTGGTTTTGTGACTCTGGCTAGTATATTTCCGACTTGATTGGGGGTTAGGGTGTCCGGTGTCATTCGCGCTTCAGACTTGAAAAATGTTCTGCAATCAATCTATTGCTGTGAGCTTAGACAAGCAGAGACCATTTATGTCAGGCTTGGAGGCTCTTTTTTGCCGTTCTGTCCACCAAACAGTGAACTGCACTCGTACATTCGCAATCCAATATCCTTGATCGTTTAATTCTGAGAACAAGGACCAACAGAGTGCACTTTTGTCAAGCCGGTGCTCTTTTTTAATCACTGTATTTCCACCTAAAACAAATTGCACTTGTTCGACTGTGATCCATCAACAATCCCTTGATGCTCCAAACAGGGAGACACAGAATAAACTTTAGAAGGCATAAATTAAAATGCATGGTTGTGCCCAAGATAGGTTATCCCTGGCTGACTATTGCTGAAAGCAATGCCCGGCAGAGCGCCTTTGATCTTTGGTTCGAGCCATGCGTTTGTGGCTGGCCTAAAATGAACAGCACATTTTTGGTCACCATCTTTTATCCCCAGTCGATTTTGACTGAGAACAGGTCCCATAGCAGTTGACAGAAGTTTTCTCATGTCATTTAGTTTTTTCCACTTAAAATGAACGGAACCCGTGCGGCTGAGACCCATTATTCTCAGTCGACAATTGCTGCGACCAAGGACCAGCATCTTTGTCAGGCCTGCAGGCTCTTTTTTGCATTTACTGTATTTCTGCATAAAACTAACTTCATTGCTGCGGCCACAATCAGTTGTCTCCTATCTCACATTGCTGCGAGCGAGAACCTGCAGAAGAAACTTTGTTGGTTGGCATGCCGTTATGGCCCGCTTAAAATCAAATGCACAGTAGTGGCCGCGATACATTATCACTGGTCGATTATTGCTGAGAGTGTCAAATTTTGGTAATGCTTGGCTGCTCTTTTTTTACGTCCTTTCCGCCTAAAATCAACAGCACCCGTGTGGCCGTGATCCTTTATCTGCCAACTATTTGAAGTAGCGTAGGCCAGCAGAGCGCATTTTGTTTGCGGTTCTGGTCGTTGAAAACTGCTGTCGTGGCCCACCTCAAAGGAACTGGACTGTATTGGGCGTGGTCCATTAATATTAGTCCACTATTGCTGAAAAATAGGGCCAAGAGAGCAAGTTTTTGCAATTTGTAGTGGGGATATTTTATTTTCTTTCCACTTAAATTGAACAGCACCTGAGCGACTGCGATCCACTATCCCCAGTCGACTATTTCTGAGAGAAGGAGGCAGAGAGAGCAAATTATTTTCACCTAGAATCAAAACCACCTATGATGCCTTGGTGTATTATCCCCAGTCAAATATTCCTATGAGTCAGGGCCTGCAGACAGCATTTTTAAAATGGTGTAGGGGGCTTTTTTGTGGATTTTTACATGTCCCCGGGGTTTTGGTCCCCATTGAATGATATAAACAAGCGACTACAGTATAATTAAAGTCACATGGAATTTCATTTATAGAAAGATCAATATATACAGAATTTATTAGAAATCAGATTAATGTCCTATACGCTGAGGGATGTCAGGACGCTGCAAACAAAACCATTTTGAGAAACGAATGCTTTGGAGGAATAAAAAATAGGAAATGTAAAACTCTAGTAAAAAAATCAGCATTTCTTTAGGCTTTTTTCTTCTTTTGCTGCAGGCAGCTAAACAGGCTAAGTATTTTTCGTTACCATGCGAGAGGTAAGCGCTCGCTTTAGCGAGAATATACCAGACACGGCCGTTTCGTTGAAAGGATTTCAGACGCTGCAGGCGGACGAAAGCAAGGAAAGGCAAAGAGAAGGCTTGCCTGTGTTTGTGTACGATAAGTGCTATGACTCCAGGCGAATCAAACTCGTTAAAAAAAAAAAAAGGCTGGGGGCCGTTTGAGCTTCGGGCTGTAAGCTGCTCGCTATCTGCCGTGAAACTATTCAAATCTTGAACCTTGTGTGTTATCTTCTTTGCCTGGCAAAATACTGAAATGTTGCATGAGCGGGCTACAAATGCAGATGCTAGCGATCAAAATCATCCTATTAATCATTAACGGGTTAAAAGACGCCTAAAAGAAGATGAATTAAGTAGGGCCTGGTATGCACCATAATTGATGTTTTCACTGTACAATATGGAATATAGTGTTTTTCCATCTCTTGTTTCATGCATTATCCCCACTATACAACGTCAACCACAAATTATTTCACACACCCTAAAACTGTGTGCGTATAAGTCGTTGAGTCTCTAAAAGATCCTATTGGTCAACGTCACATGAGAAAAAAAATATTTGACAATGAAGAATATACGGTATGTTTAATTTTGTATATATGTATTAATCTGCTAACTAATGCATGTTTAATTCTTACCCAGCAAAAACTAAAACAGCAGTTCCTCTTCTCTATCGTGACAGATGTTTTTTCTCATGACATCTTTTTTTACCTTTAGGAAACGCTAATTACTAGGCACTATCGCTGTAACAACTCATCTATGTTAGTGGTCGGCTACCCAAAATGGTGAAAAATTTGTAACAAAACTAAATAAGCAAATAATCCAGGAGCCACAAAAACTAAGCCTTTAGGATTTTTAAATAAAAACAAAGGAGATTCATAGTCAAGTAAAATTAAAAATGGTAAATTGTCTGCATTATATAGCGCTTTTCAAGTGAATGAAGACCTCCCAAAGCGCTTTACAATGTGCTTCACACTTACCGATTCACACACACACACTCACACACCAATAGCGGCCATGCAGCCATGCAAGGCGCCGGCCTGCTTATTGGGGGAATTAGGGATTCAGTGTCTTGCCCAAGGACACTTCGACATATAATACGGAGAACCCGGGAATCGAACCTGCGATCTCTTGATCCCAAGACGAGCGCTCTACCTCAGATTATTGCAAACAACAGACTATTATTACACCATCCCCTGATCTAAAACCTACATCAGGGCAAGAAAAAACTCAAAAACCTCAACAAACCTTGAAAAGGGACCGCACTTGAGGTAATCCCCCTTCCAGGATGACCAGGCTGCAACGGATGTTGGAAAATCAAATGATAGACGGATTTTTTTCAGCGTAACATACAGGTCATTCATAAACTATAGAATAGAAGAGTGTTTTAAGACTAGATTTAAACAGTTCCATTGAGGTTGCAAATGTAATCTCAGGGTCAGAGCATTCCAAAACACCAGGGAATGGAGAATGCTCTCGAACCTGCGGTTCTCTTCTTGGCTCTTGGGATCATACATAAAAGTTATTCATCTAGTATTCTCACCACTATTAAAAAGCGCTAACATTTGTCTTGTGTTTCTCCTATGGAAGCCAGATTTTAAAAATAATGTTTATTTCCCTCCCTGATTTGTATGGATAGACCATGCTTTTTTTGAAGAGAAATAAATCAAGTGTGCTTAAAAATCATGCTGTCGGCCTGCTCCGGGGGCTTTTCTCTGCCATTGTATGTATTTTTCACTCGTGACTAACGGCAGCTGGTCATTCGTTTTTTTGGCATTGTCACGTGAAGCGTTATCCATCCCTACGCGTGAAAGAACTTCAAAAAGTACTTCAATTTCAACCATGTAGGTTGCTGACCCGAGATCTGTGCAGACACACACCAAACGTCTTCTCCAAAATACAATTCGAAAACGCACTATTTCACTTTGAATAGTGTCAGGAAGCGGTTATTACAGAAAATAACGAAGCCGAAGTGTCACGGCGACTGCAAACGGAGGTAAGTAACGGGTTTCTTGGAAAAGCAGCTCGCCAATTAGCTTCTTGCTACGTAACCGCATCAGTGGAGCTACGAAGCGATTCTGAAAGAGCTGTCATTTTGAGCGGTTGTTATGTTACTTACGGCTAGCCAACGGAAAAAAACAAGTTGTTCTTTCATAGTAAAGAATTCCCTTTCTTGCGGCTTTTTATTTCAATAATGCATGCAAACGACGAGAAGAAAGACGTTTATGGTGTTTGCGTGCGGACTCGCAAGCCTGGAAGACGATTGCAGCGTTTAGAGCAACCCCAGGGAGGAAACTTTATGCACTGTCTGCTTGTTATTTAAGTCTTTTACTCTCGTCCTAGCAGAAGGGTCGATGGGGATGGAATAATAAAACAACAACTGTTCTTTCCGTCTTTTTTTTTTCAAGGGAAACGAGCTGCGAGTTATGTGCCAAGAGTTTTTTGGGTAAGAGGTAAAATAACATAAGCAAATGCTGTCTTTGTATACACGCTCGTTGGCTTTACAACCATACTTTATCAAGCAAGCTACTTACAAGATGACATAGTCGAAATGATCTACGCACACCCCCAAAAAAAAAGAAATGTTATTTTTGTCACGTGTTTGTAGACAGTGTCTGAAATTCATGACAAAAGTTACTGGACGTTTTTTAGCGTCATAAATTGTGTTAGATCCTTTTGAATATTTCTTCTGGGGCTGAGGTTTTGGCTTGATTCCTAACCACTTATCTATTTTTCTTGTGTTCTCTGTCCGTCTACTTTGGAAAATGATAGCAGTTATTCGATGCAGGCTTCTGATTGGCTGCCGAGTATGCAAATGGCCAAACAAACTGAAATTCAGAAATTTCCAAATGGAACGAAGATTTCGAAATCGGTATAAAACAATTGTTTGATTTGGAAACAAAAGATATTTCGGCGTTGGGTTTTTTTTTCATTGAAAAAGTTGTCGGCCAACCGGGCGGAGACGTTTTGTAAAGTTGTACGCCCGACCTAAAAGATGCACACGCCCTGGGCGCCTGGACAGACGTTATTTCAGACACTGTTGTAGAGAATTTGATTATACCAAAAAGTACAACAAAACCTTGCATGTTTTCAGCATGGAAACGCTGACAAAATGAGCAAATCAAAATGATACTATACCCATCACCTTAAACAAGGAAAAACATATCCGTTTTTTTTTCTAAAAGGTGTTGAGGATTCTTCGTACGTTCTATAAAAACCCCCAAAACTACAAATAATACTCTCACCTTTTCAGCATGTGAGCTACTGACAAAGTAACCAAGTCAAAATGATCTAGACGGCAAAGAAATTCCAAAACATCTTATTTTGTTTGCATGTTATGGGGATTCTTTCAGCAGTGGTAGCTCTACTTACACAGGTCTCTAGACATCAAAGTTCCAGGTTACAAAGAACATGAATGTGAAAATATTTCCTATAATTACAAAGGCATTCCAGGATACATGGTAGAAAATACCACCACTAGAATGCTCTTTCACTCCTCCATGACAACATGAGTGAGCTAGGGGATATTCAAGATCTTGTGCTTCTCCACTTTCCGCTTGAGGATGCCCCAAATTTGCTCTATTGGATGTAGTTCTGGACACATGCTTGGCCAGTCCATCCCCTTAGCCCCTTTATAAAAGCCTTGGTCATCTTAACAGTGTATTTGGAGTCATTGTCAGGGTAGAACATTGCCCTGCAATCCAGTTTTTGAAGAGAGGCGAGCATTCTCTGATCCAGTATTTAAAAGCATGTCATTGAGTTTGTGTTTCCCTTAATGAAATGAAACTCCCTAATTCCAGTTGCACTCATGCAGCCCCAAACCATGACTTTACCAACAACATGCTTGACTTCGGGCACAACATAAACATGTTTGTACTCCTCACCTGGTTGCCGCCACACATGTTTGACACCATCTGACCCTATTCATTCATTGTGTCAAAGTGATGTTTCTTCAGTGATGAGCATTATAATGACATCAATGCAGAAATGTGAGGGAAGTACTCATTTTTGTGACGTACTGTAGAAGGTTTTTAATGTCCTCTCCCCTCTGCATGCACCCGCTACTACATTGAATCAGCTAAAGTCACATCACGCCAAAGGTAGATACTATTTTTTTTTCTTTACATTAATAGTAAGTGTTTATTTAATCACTACTTATTTGAGACTGGGAGGTCGCTGGTTCGCGCCTCGACCGAGACATACCTAATTGGTATAATGGCGGCGCCCTCTGGCTGCGGCTGCATCGACTCGCTACAACGGGTCAGATGTATCGACATTTCGTTCTGTGTACATTGTTACAAAGAATGACAATACAAAGGAAGTTATTATTATTATTATTATTATTTAATATTTTGACCTGGGTCCCGGGGTTCGCAAGGCAGTAGCTAATCACTGTGTGTTTCTGTCCTCTGACAGAAATTTCTCCTTGTGATCCCCACCTCAGATCAGATTATCATATCCCGGGGGTCTACTGTGTGTGTGCATGTATCTGACAATACATTGGTTTTATTTTTAAGATACCTTGCCCATTTTCTGTGTCCTCAAATACTCTTGACAGCTTTTCTAGTAATCATGATGGATCCTGACAGAAAGTATCTAAATTTGACAGCCCACATGATTTGTTTTACTGCGTCTTTTTATTTTGAATTTGTCAAGAAAAAAGAAACTATTTGGGCAAGAAAGGAATTGCGGGGACACGAGCCGTGCGTTTGAGGTATCCGTGATATTGTTTTTGGGTTGTTTTTACAAATGTTGAGATCACTAGCGCTTAGCGTATCATCTGACAACATTGCAGTTCTTTTTCTATTGACAGTTGGCTCGCAAGGCTTTTGATCGTATTCAAACAGTACGAACATCTTTCAAAGTCCCACTCCACCCACTGCCAATCTTCTTTTCTTTCCAAGGATTTAACACTATCCGTTTTCTTTTTTGTTTCATCCCCGCTCTAGCAGTGAACGCTTTTTTTTACTTTCGGCCACTACTTGAGAGCGGATGATTTTGTGATATTAAAAATCTAGCTCCAGTGAAATTATTGCCCCTCCAAGAACTTTTCGTCATATTGCCACATTTCAGGCTTTAGACTTAAAGCTAAAACACGGAAAATATATGATAAGAATCAACAAGATGTAAGACACAACCATGTAACGTGAACACATTAATTTAACATTTATATTACATTTACAACGGAAAGAAAGAAAAGTAGGTGTTGCAAAAATAATGGCCCCCTGTTCTCTCAGCTCGGCCGACTGACTCCAAAAGTTCCCTGATGACCTCTGAATGACCCAAAGTTGACCTAAATATTTGATTTTGTAACATTTACTTATTTCCTAGAGAACTTTGCAACCAACACTATCAAAATGGGGGCAGCACGGCGGCGCAGTGGTTAGCGCTTGTGCGGCACAGTTCATGTCATGGGAACCTGTCGTGGGTTCAAATCCAGCTCCAGACTTTCTGTGCGGAGTTTGTATGTTCTCCCCGTGCTTGCTGGGTTTCCTCCGGGCACTCCGGTTTCCTCCCACATTCCAAAGACATGCATTTCAGGTGAATTGGCCGGTCCAAATTGTCCCTAGGTGTGAATGAGCGAATGAGTTGTCTGTCCCTGTGTGCCCTGCGATTGGCTGGCAACCAGTTCAGGGTGTCCCCTGCCCACTGCCCGATGATTGCTGAGATGGGCTCCAGCCCCCCGCGACCCTACCGAGGATAAGCGGTACGGCTAATGAGATGAGACTATCAAAATGGCAAAAGCATAAAACCCCTGCCATCTTACCCAAACAAGAAGACAACTAATCAGAGAAGCAACCAAGTTTCGTGACCAAAATGGGTGACCTGTAGGTGAGACTAGCTCCCTAAGACAACTGTTAGTCATACTAAGCATACATTGGCCCGTTATTGAGGAGTGGAATGAGGAAAGCCCTTTCTGAAGTCCTACCATAAAAAGGGTCATTTGGTGTTTGCAGGAAGCCACATAGGAGACACAAGTAAAACGTAGACCAAGATGCTCTGGTCAAATGACACCAAAATTTAACTTTTGGGGATGAATATTATGCATTATTTTTGGCGTAAAAGAAGCACTGCACATTACCCTGAAAACACCATCCCCACTGTCACACATTAAGTATTAACTAAGAGGCAAACTATATTTTCTTTTGTTTTACTTTTTTTAATGTATTTTCTTGGCTCAATAAATAATGCAGCTTTATTTTTTGTTCCTTACAATGATTGTGTTGTGCACCCTTAAGTAAAAGTTTATGAAGTCCAATATTTAGTGTGGCCACCAGATTTTGGCCATGGATTTCACCATAGCCTCAGAAATCGTGACTGGGGTGCTCCTCCATGATTACTCTACTGAGATGGGGGATATTCAAGATCCTGTGCTTCTCCACCTTCCGTTCGAGAATGCCTCAAAGAAGTTCCATTGAATTTAGATCTGTAAACAGGCTTGGCTAGTCTGTCCCCTTTAGAAAAGCCTTGGTCATTGTAGAGGTGTATTTGGTGTCATTGTCAGGCTGTAACATTGCCCTGTGACCCAGTTTCTGGAGGGAGCGGAATCAGTCTCTGCTCCAGTATTTCAAAGTACCTCCTTGAGTTTGTGTTTCTCCTAATGAAATGCAGCTCCTCAATTCCAGTTGCAATCATGCAACCCCAAACTATGACATTCCCAACACATGCTTGACTTTAGGCACAACACAAACATGTCTGCAAACCTCACATGGTTGCCCCCAAATGCGCTTCACATCATCTGAGCCAAATGGATACTATTTGTCTCATCAGACCAGGGGATATCTTTCCAGTAAGTCATGCCCTTTGTTTACTTATCTTCATTGCGTCAAAGCAACGTTTCTTCAGTGATGTTCTATTAAACATTATAATCAAATCTCTGCAGAGGCGTAGGTGTACTGTACTCACTTTTGTGGCATACTGTATTATTGCATATTTTTTCATGTGTAACCTTTATTTTTTTATTTCAGTCATTTATAACGTCAGCATTCATCCATCCATCCATTATCTGCACCGTTTTTCCTCAGTAAGGTTGCGGTGATCCCATCCCAGCTATCTTCGGGCAGTGGGCAGGGGACTGCTTGCCAGCCAGTCGCAGGGCACACAGGGACAGACAATTTGCTCGCCCATTCACACCAAGGGACAATTTTGGACCGGCCAATTAACCTGACATGCATGTTATTGGAATGTGGGAGGAAACCGGAGTGCCCGGAGGAAACTCACGCAAGCACAGGGAGAACATGCAAACTCCACACCGGAAGTACGATCTCATGACCTCAGAAGTGTGCCGCACACGCGCTAACCACTGCGCCGCTGTGCTGCGTTATCATTCATTCAGTCATTATTAATTGACTTCTTCATTTATTTATTATGTCTCAATTATTTCACTTGATAACTTAGTCATCATTCAGCTACTCTATGATCTTAGCAGTGTTTTTTGGATCCAGAAAATGGCCTTCTCATATCAGTTCATTTTAGAACTGAGACATCTCTTTGTGTGGAAAATTGTACTCACTCTTGGTTTAGTTTTTACTCAGCCTTAGGAACACTCTCCCAGTATTGTCGTCTATTATGACGGCAAACTTATGAATCAAACAGCCTTGCCATGTTCCTGGAATAGGCATTCTTCGTATTTCTTTGTAATTGCCTGCTTTATTTCCATGGTTATCAAAGAGCTATCAGATACAAATAATTTTCTGTAGGTTTTTTTTATGCCAATTCAAAACAAATTTCTGAATACATTTTTTTATGAAAACTATGAATACCATGAAAAAAATAATCGTGCAGTAATCCCTTGGTCATCGCAGTTAATGGGGACCGGAACCCCCGGCGAATTAGTGTTCCACCTTCCTTAAAGCCCCTACGGGTAAATTTTACCTTGAGATGGTGTCCTTACTAAATTACTCTCCTTTTGACTCTCCTCAGAGTCCAATTATTGATGTATTTATTTTCAATGTACCAAGTTGCAAAAGCTACTAGCTGTCACCGAGCGCTGCAGTTTGTTTTGGTGGACACATTGAATTGCTGTTTGACTGACAGCACACACCAGCCTTACACAGTCACGCACACAGCCTGTCATGCCCACCCAACACATAAAAATCCAACCTTCCTCTGTGATAGCATTTTCCTTGTGCCGTCTATTGTTTAACAAAATGCACAATGCATTGATATCAATGACAATAAAAATAGATCATTGAAGAATCTATGAACCAGCATTAACCAAAGTAGAAGTACCGAGGGATTACTGCAGTGCCGTGAATTTTACTCTTCGGCCTTCACTCCAGTCTGAATTAGTTATCTGTTGTTCGTTTTAGGCAACCTGTGTAGTGGACTTTTTTTTAAATTTGTTGACTCTAAAATACCATTAAATGTGTGAAGCATAAAGCAAAACTCAAAAAGGCCAACACTATTTAATCCAGAAGACATGAAACCTGCTTCAGTAATAGCAGTAATCACGTTGTTTTGTATTTTGCCCAACATCCCACTAAAAACGTTATTAGTAGACAGTTGGCAACGTAAATCTGTGTCTCTTTCAGAAGTGAAAGAAAGAAGCTCCACATAGTTCCATTTGTTTGGGGGGGGCTCAAAGCTTTCATCATGTCCCACAAATGAGATGCCCAAAAAAATGACACATACTATAAGTCTTTTTAAGATGACCCAATTGTTTTCAGTTTTTTTGTTCTCTGTTTTCCTGCGCACTGCGCTTTCGTTGAGCAGTAATACTTTTGGGTAGGCTGAGCTAGGGCGCTCGAAGTTTGTAGGCTGAAAGTGTCGGACAAAACCTTTTACAAGGTCTGATTTCTTGACGATGTCCAGCTTTTCTCATAAAGTTTGTCTTGAAAATGGCTTTGACAGAGCCGTTTTTTCCTCTTTCAGCCATTGTAGGTTGACAAAAAAGCTATGCATTTCGTTGTGCAGTAGGTGAGCAGTTTGCGCAATCGTTTTAGTGATTTGCTCAACCCTAATATGTGAAGGCAGTAATGTTTCTCAAGGCCCTACAGCAGGGCCAGGCCTTTCAACCAACTCAAAATCTGATATCGCACGTATGTTATGCTGCAGGACGCCCTCACAGAAAACATTGAAGGCCTCTAAGGGCTCTAATGTGATTGGTTTAGGGCTTAAATATGAAGGACTATGTCTAAGAGCAGCGCAAGCAGGCGAGGAGCAATGAAAGGAAGCTGACAGACAATTTGGAATTACTGTATTTATCATATGCGGCTTTGTTAAGGTACAGCACAAAATAAAAACGTTAATCATTATTAACAAATACTATTGGACAAAATACAATAAACATCACGTGATTGACATATTTGTTAAGCCAGTAGAGAAGGCCTTGCAGGCCCTCAAGGCCATTACTGGATTACTGTATTAAATGTTGTTCGACATGGTTAAAACAAACAAAAAACGAAAAAAAAAAAAACATCTGCCTTACTATCATGTCAATACAGCTGTTCTGTAAAACTCATCCGGTATGCATAACCACTCTCTCCCGACAGCTTCCAAACACCATCGGAGCCGAGATCAATGCAACGTCCGACTCGGTAGGTTCCTATTTGGCGGTTCACCGAAGTTCTTGCAATGTTTGTTTTGCTTTCGGCTGCTTTGTAACCACCTGGAGGTTTTGATCGTGTGTCATGGGGGGAGGCATCCTTTTCAAGTGGATGACTGACAATGAATTCTTGGAAAAAGAGAGTAAAGAAAACACAGTGGGTTAAGGCTAAGAGCATCGCATGTTTTAAAAGAGCAAAAAACATGTTCTCCGGGCCTGTCTTGTTTTTTACTAGGGGTGGACGATAATAATATTTTTGGAATCGAAGTAAATAATGGATATTATTAATCGATACTGATATACTTATACTTTTTGCCTGAAAATTTCATGATTATTGAATAATTGCCCCCAAAAGCCCATCAACGCCTGTACTTTCTCCTCAAATGCAAGGAGAGTAAGTGTCCTAACACTGACCATCATCTAATTCTACAGTGGCACCATTAAGAGCATCCTGACCTTCTGCATTACCGTGCAGTATGTCCTGCCGAAACACTTCGTGAGAACAGCAGAAAAGCCCAGTGGTATCTTGGACATCTACAACTTCCACTTTACCTGCTGAGCCACCAGGACTTTGAGTGCCCTCACCCACGCTTCTCGCAGCTTCTTCAAGCTGCTGCTCTCAGGGAGAAGACAACAGAGTCTGAGAGCCAGAACCATCAGGCTCATGGATAGCTTCTCCCATCATGCCTTCATGACTTTGAAATCTCTACCGAGCCTGCCCCCTCCCACCACTCTATATTTGGATAGATCAATGCAAAACTGCTCTATTTAGATTCCATACCACATTTTATTCCACACCTTATACATTATTTTATGTATACTTTTTCTCTTTTTACCTTGCTGTTATTGGTTATTTTTATTGTGTCTAATGTATTGCATATTACAGGAAGAGTAAGAATTTTCATCTGTGCTGTATGTTGTGCTTATAGCATATTTCAAGATTGAAGATTGTCTTCATTGTCATTAACATAAAATGCCAATACAATCTTACAATGAAGTTGAAAGATGAATTAAACTCCTCCCCTTTGAATTACTTTATGTGTGGTTAAAACTTCCTGTTCCTGCTGCCTATTGCCTGCCCAGAATGAACCAAAGACTTCCTGAAGCTTTCCAGTAGTTTTACTTGGACTGTGATTTTTGTGTTGACATTTTTCTTCCTCTCATCCCTTATGTTGAGCGCATTTTGTTCATCCCCATTGAATCCCAATAAACTGTTAAAACTCTGCTTTTGTGTCATGCCTTTGGGTCAAGCCTGCATAACCTAACACAAAATTACTATACGCTCACTGTAGTGTGTTATCGTGAGAATTGTATTTAGCCTAGTAAATCTAAAGATACCGTCAAGAGGTTTGGCATTGCCACTTCAAACAAGTAAAACATGAATTTTGACATGTGACATCCCAAAGTTTGTTGGAGATTTAGAAACTGAAGACTTGATGTTTAGAATTCCGTGCTCTAAAGGTGCTCTTATTGTGAAATAAAACTGAACATCTTGACCTCCATGTCGAAAGAGAAATATGTATTTATGCTGAGTGAATTACACTATGTAGTGAAAATGTAAGCTCATTTTTGCTGGACTACAAATATCTACTGTACCTTGGGTTCCTCCAATTCTTTTATAAGTTTACACTCTCCATTTATCTTAAACAAAACTTAGTAAATGTATTTATAATAGTTGTCTTGTTTTTTTATTAGCATAGTTGGTGTTGGAGAAATTCAAAAGCATTCAAAGTAATCAAATTACATTACTGCAATATTATAGTATTTGGATTACATTACTGATTACATTGTTCAGCAGGCAACTAGTAACTGTAGTGAATTACATTTTCAAAGTAACCCCCCAAAGCCTGGTCGCAAATATATTTGTGGCTCTGCAAAATACATGATTCACATCCGATTTATTTTTCTAATGGTACGGGAGATTGCGGAAAACTTGCTTTGAAAGTCCTTAAAAAGTATTTTAATTTGCCCATGAAATGGGTGTTACAAATCTCTTTACATAATAGATCTATACAAGAGAGGGGACACGATAGTTTCTTCATTTGCACCACCAACTATTATACTCACCTGTTTTTATAACGGCAGTGAAATAAAGCCGGTGGAAATCCATCACCCACTGTCGAGGTTGACTCAAGACCATCCCGTCGCTATGACGCCCGAGGCTGGGCAGATTGAGTCCTGACCAGATGTGGACGTCTTGATCAAGAGCCGTACTGACAGGCCACCCACCCTCGCCCACATAAGCTGCAAGACCTGCACATATTAAACGGCGGGGGTCCGCCGAGACCACTTCAGAGTAATAAACTCGTCAGGGGAGAGACGGATACACCTGTTCTCGGTGGGAAGGCATTGATGGAGGCTATGGGATGGTTGGAAACAAATGAAAGCCATCCATCTATCCATTTTCTGTGCCGCTTATCCTCACTTGGGTCGCGGGGGTGCTTGAGCCCACCCTAGCTATCTTCGGGCAGTGGGTAGGTAACACCTTGAACCAGTTGCTGGCCAGTCGCAGGGCACACAGACACAGACAACTCACTCGCTCATTCACACCTAGGAACAATTTGGACCGGCCAATGAACCTGCCATACATGTTTTTGGAATGTGGGAGGAAACCGGAGTTCCCAGAGGAAACCCACAAAGGCACGGGCTGAACATGCTAACTCCACAAAAGGAGTCTGTGGTAGCTGGAATTTAGCTAGGGACCTCTGCACCATGGGGTTGCACGCTTACCACCCAGACTCCGTGCCACCCAAAAAGGCTTATGCATATTTTGGCTGGTGCAACTGAAACTCAGGAGCGACTTACAGTCCGGAATGACTGAACTGAATGAAATTTGTATAACCACATTGAAAATGCCCAAAAAACATATGGAAACAAATATAACCATGTTGGAAACCAATAAAACACGTATACTGTTGAAAGTATCATCATTGGAAACAAATGAAACATGTTGGTGTCAAATAAGCATGTTGGAAACAGATGAAACACGTAGAGAGTCGACTATAACTAAGTTATAAATCAAGCTAAACATGTATAGGGTTAAATATTGATTGATTGATTGATTGATTCGATTAATTGATTGATTGATTGGTTGATTGATTGATTGATTGGTTAATTGATTGATTGAGTGATTGAGTGATTGAGTGATTGATTGATTGACTGAAGCTTTATTTAGGCACAGCATGCACAAAAAACGTCAACAATTTACCAACTGAAACTACTAAATGTTTGCACAAAGACAAAATTAGATGTACGATACCATAATATATACATAAGCATGTGCCCTAAGGGAGTTGCCTAAAGCTGAAGCTTTTAAATGCCTATCCCTATTAAAACGCTGGTCTACTAGTGATCCCAAGATCCAAGAAGAGAACCGCATGTCCGAGAGTGTTCTCCAGTCGGGGGTTGGTGGTATGGAATGCTCAGCCCTGTGAGATTCGATCTGCAACCTCAGTCGAAATGTTTAAATCTAAGCTTAAAACACACTTCTACTCTATAGCATATGAATAGCCTATATTTTTTGTTGACAATATCTGTGTATTATTTGTTGTAACATCCATTGCAGCCTCGTCATTTTCAGTTTTTCCTCACCCTCCTGTGGGTTTTAGATCAGGGGATGGTGTATTAATAGTCTGTAATAATAGTCTGTGGTTTGCAATAACCTGTGCAGCCCTTTGTGATTAAGGACTATACAAATAAAAATGACTTGACTTGACTTGATAGTTCAAACTTACTTCAACACAATAATGGTAAGGATGAGTACTAATGATGATCAGAACCAAATACCAATGAGGATAAAGACAAAATCCATCCATCAATTATCTGCGCCGAGTATCCTCAGTAGGGTCGCAGGGGTGCTGGAGCCCATCCAAGCTATCTTCCGGCAGTGGGCAGGGGACACCCCGAACTGGTTGCCAGCTAGTCGTAGGGCACACAGAGACAGGCAACCATCCACTCATTCATTAACACCCAGGGACAGTTTGAACCAGTCAATTAACCTGACAGGCATGTTTTTGGAATGTGGGAGGAAACCGGAGTGCCTGAAGGAAACCCACGCAAGCACGGGGAGAACATGCAAACTCCACACAGGAAAGTTCGATCTCATGATCTCAGAACTGTACCGCGCATGTGCTAACCACTACTCTGCCGTGCTACCCCTAACGACAAAATACTACGGACAAATATCAACCATGATGAAGGAACAGACATACATTACAGAGCCAACTAAGACCTTTGCAGTGCATAATGTAACCAGGCCAGCTGTTTGTAAATTAACTTAAACCTCTGAATATTTTTGCATTGTTTCATTTGTAAACTCAGACTGTTAGATAGTTTCACACAGACACTCGAAACCCTATACGCATTATTCAAGTTCTTGGTATTTTAAATTCTGTATAACCTCTCAAACTCCTCAAATCACAAAGTTGGTCCATATTAAGGAATTGTTTTATCTTGTTCAAAACCTCAAGGGTTTTGGAGATTTTGCTTTTCATGTGTCTGACTTGAGGTTTCCAGAAAACTTTGTAATTAATTATGAGCCTCAGGAATTTATTTTCACTCACATTTTCAATTGGTGTTCCATCAATCTGGATGTGTTTAAAATTTCAAAAAAACATTACTTTGGTCTTGTTTACAATGTTTTGTTTGTGTCCATCCATTTTTTAATTAATTCCAATTCCCTATTGACAGTCGGTACTAGTTCTGTATAATCATTGTCACAAAAATATGTGTCAGGACCACAACGGAGAAAGGACCCACTTGAATTGCGTTTCTCACAAGTTTTATTGGAAAAAAGAGAAAGTGTTGCGCCCACGATCCGGTGATTGCTGGACACGGGAAGCAGGAAGTGGATCTTCTGTGACGAGCAACGGCGGTGTCGGGAACGGAAAAATGGGTCAGTAGCCGGGACAGGAGAGCAAAATTGTCGTCAGCGTCGGAAGCGAATTGTAGGCCAGGAAAGGAGAGTAGACGTGGTCGGGGACAAAAAGAGTTCGAAAGCTGGGACGGGAGAGTAGACGTGGTCAGGATCAAAAACGGGTCCAAGCCGGGGGACAGACGGGAGCAAAAAACAGGTGGGAGTCAGGGTCAAAAAAGCCTGGAGTTAACTGGGGTTCGCAGACGGACTGACAAAAGGGGACAGATAGGAGTAGGTTTAAATAGGGACAGGGAGCCAATCAGAGTCCGAGGCAGATGGATCCCTGTGGAACCCAGGTGAAATACGAATATTTTTCGACCCGTAATGTCCCATGCTAACGTATTTTTCCCTGCCTGTTAGGTGACAATTTCCAGCTTCTCCTCAAATATTTTTTAAATTTACATATTGTGTGATTGATTGTGTCGAATACCTTCTCGAGATTCATTACAATACCAACTGCATACTTTTTCATTGGAACCCATATTCACCTAAATATATTAGTTCTAGTTTTGAATTTAAAATATTTTCAGAAAATTGGGACGGAAGAGAAACTGGGCTTTAATTGGTAAAACTGTGTTTGTTACTACTTTTGTAATATTACATAAATATACTGTAACCTCTTCAAGAACAAATTTGCCTCCTTGGAAACAAATCAAACATGTATAGTCGAATATAACCGCGTTGACAATGAATGAAACACGAATAGAGTCCATTATA